>NC_133658.1:784677102-784821671 GCF_037893015.1 Macrotis lagotis
AAACTACTAAAATTACTTTATTGAGCTAGGAAAATAATAATAAATTCATAAAGAAGAGTACAAAAAAGAAGAATGTCAAAAGAATTAATGAAAAAAAATGCAAAGAAAGATGGTCTAACTATACCAGAAATAAAATTATATAGGAAGTTCTCAAAACTGCTTGTTATTGGGGCAGCTAGGTGGTGGTGCAGTGGATAGAGAATGGGCTTTGGAGTTCAAACCTAGCCTCAAACACTTAATTACCTAGCTGTTTGTCCTTGGGCAAATTACTTTAACCCCATTGCCTTGCAAAAAACAGAAAAAAAAACCCCAAACCTGCTTGTTATTGGCTAAGAAGAAGAGGGGTAGACCAGTGAAATAGATTAGGTACAAAATAAACTAATTAAATGACAACAATATTCTACTGTTTGATAAACTCAAAGACTCCAGCTTGTGGAATAAAAACTCACTCTTTAGCAAAAACTGCTAGGAAGTTGGGAAAAGAGTATGAAAGAAACTAGGCATAGACCAACATCTCACAATCTATACTAAGATAAGGTCAAAATGGGGTACAGGATTTAGCCATACAAGGTAATACCATATGCCAGTTAGGAGAACAAGGTATAGTTTATCTGTCAGATCTCTGGAAAGATGACCAAAGAAGAGATAGAGAACGTTAAACAATGCAAAAAAGGACAATTTTGTTTCCATTAAACGAAAAAGATTTTTCACAGATAAAACCAATGCAACCAAGATTCAAAGGAAGGAAATAAGTTGGGAAAGATTTTTCAGAACTAGTGTTTCTGATAAAAGATATTTCTAAAATATATAGAGAACCAGGTAAAATGTATTAGAATACAAGTCATTTCCCAATGGTCAAAGGATACGAAGAGGCAGTTTTCAGATGAAGAAATTAAAGCTATCTATACTCATATGAAAACCCCCCCTCTAAATCATTACTGATTAGAGAAATGAAAGTTAAAACAATTGTGAGGTACCACCTCACACCTGTCAAATTGACCAAAAGAACAAAAAAAGGAAATGATCACTATTGGTGGGAATGTGGGAAAACTGGTACTCTACTATATTGTTGGTGGAGTTGTAAACTGATCTAACCCTTCTGGAGAGCAATTTGAAACTGTGCTGAAAGGGCAATAAAACTGTGAATACCCTTCAATCCAATAATACCACTCCCAGTCTGTATCCCAAAAAGATCACAAGAAAGGGTAAAAACCCCACACATTAAAAAACATTTATAGCAGCTCTTTTTTTAATAGTGGCAAAAAATCATAAATTGAGGGGATTCCCATCAAATGGAGATTGGTTGAACAAATCACGGCATATGAATGTGATGATTGTTCTGTAAGAAATTTCGAAGGGCATGATTTCCGAGAAGTCTAGAAAGACTTGTATGAACTGATACTGAGTGAAGTGAGTAGAATAAGAAGAATGTTGTACACATTAACAGCAATATTTTATGATGACCAACTATGATGGTCTTGTTTATCTCAGCAGTGTAATAATCAAAGATGGAAAATACCATCCACATCCAAAGAAGGAACTATGGATTCTGGATGCAGACTAAAGTTTACCATTTTCATTTTTTAAAATTTGTTTTATGTTTTACATTTTCCCCTTTTTGTTCTAATTCTTTTTTTACAACATGATTAATATGAAACTATGTTTAACATAGGTATACATGTATAACCTATATTAGACTTCTCTCTGTCAGGGGTGGGGAAGGGAGGGGCAGGAGGGAGAAAAATGTGAATCTCAAAAACCTTATCAAAAATATTTGCTGAAAACTATATTTCCATGTGTTGGAAAAATAAATAAATTAATAGTATTTTTAAAATTTGCATAATTTCCTTCCCAACATACACCAATATCTGGATGTGGGAAAACTGGAATTTCTATGGCAAGGCTTTTCTGAGGCAACTGATATCCATGATTGGACCATGCATATACAAATCCATATGAGAAGTGAGGTCTTTTGCCTTAATGGTTTAATCACTTTATGTGGATGTTTATAGATGACCAACCTCTTTGGGAGTGTGGGGAAATAAAAGGAGTCAGAGGGAGAATAAAATATGGAATCTCTGCTTTATTCCTATACAACTTGGCTAAGTTGTAACTTAAGCTCATTTTCACATCAGGCTCTTTTTGGAATGTTACCAACAACCAAGGGTGAATATTCAGGAGCAAAAATTGTGTATCTGTTTTCATCTCTGTAGAAGTAACTGGGGTAAGAATCATCATAGTCTCTGTTTCACATTTGCAAAAGAGCTCATTGTTTTTTCAAAATTGTAACTACTCCATTACCCAGATTCAAAATCTCTTCTTGTGTTACCCCTTGAGGAGATTAGAGCAAACAGTCAGTGCTTTTTTTTTTTTTTAATATGGGACTCCATGACTTTTGCCATTCTTTTTTTTGGAAACTACATTCCCAAGTAATACTTAGCATTTTTGCACAGGAGAAGATAGCTGGATGAAAGTGGAAATAAATGTGATAGAGAAGTAGTTGGGGATAGATTGGACTTGGGAGTTTAAAGTAGTCCCAGAGCATCTGGCATGAATCACCCTGAGAAGTGTATGAACTGGTCCATAAGTGGAAGTCTAGGAGAGATTCACATTAATCCTCTATCAAAATGTATTGTTATATACTATAGAATTACCTGACTTTGAGTGGTGTGTTCTGGAAGTCATCTATTTTCCAGAATGATAAGTTATGAAAGATTAATCCTGCCATGAACCATTTGGGATTTAGCCAGGACTGATCCGATCAGAGCAATGCATGTCTAATAGCAATTCTGCTCACTAAGTCTAACTTCTTATAGGTCAATATTAACAAGATTTCATTAGCACTGCTAGAGACTCTGAGAGTTTTGTATATGGATTCTGTAGACATGATGGGATAAATATGCTGTAAGGGAAGGCAGGCTAGATTTGGGGCCTGTGGTCCTGAATTTGAATGCCAGCTCTCATGTTTTCACTTGGTTCACTCAACTTCTCAATGTAAAATGAATAGATTGAACAAAAGTGTGTTCTAGCTCAAAATATAGGATCAGGGAGAGAAAATTCTTGTTCTCACTTCAAAACAGTGAGGTTGCCAACTTTCCCATCTCATAGTTTGGGTATAGATTAAAAAAAAATCCCAGTTCTGTTGCTAGAGGTGAGCTCTTCTTATCTTTAACTATGAAAAATTCAACCCTGTCTCCAGACACTGTTGAGATCACTTAGAATCATATAAGTAGAAAGTTTAGGAAACTGGAAAATAAAAAAGAACCCTGAATTAGAAGTCAGAAGATATATTCAGGAGAGTACTAGTAAATGTTTAATCTTGCTCTCTGCCAATGTATGAAATAATTTTAAATTTGATCTGAATTAACATTTTCTCCATAAATTTTCTTAAATTTTGACAATCAACAATTCAGTAAATCAAATCCTGGTTTGTAGTTGATTCATCTCCAAGTTATAAATATTATAAAGAAAATTTAACAATTTCACAATTGGTTTATGAAAGTTCTAGCACACCCTATATTACAATATGATCTCTGACACTTAAGTAGTAACTATATGAGCTCAGTCAGATCCCTTAATCTTCCTTGGACTGTCACAATGTTTGAGAAAAAGTCTGCTTTGATCAGTCAGGAAGATTCATTTTCATGAATTCAAATCCAACTTCCAGGCACTTACTAGGTGTGTAAATGTGGAAAAGTCACTAAACCCTTTTTGCTTCAGTTTCCTCATCTATAAAATGGAAAATCACTCCAGTATCTTTGTCAAGAAAATTCTGAATAAAGTCACAAAGAGTCTGACATGACTGAATATAACAAAATTTTAAATCCTTTCATTCACTTTTTCATAAAAAGTACTTATCAGGTATATATATCATATAAGACACTATCCTATTTGTAGGTATGTTTGACAAACTAGTAAGGGGAACTAAGACATACACTTAAAGATAATATTGATTAAGTAAAATCCAAGTAGAATATAAAGAAGTATGAGAGAAGTTGGGGATGGAATAATTCATTTTTAATTATATTTATTTTATTTTTGTACAAATGATATTTTATACATTACTAAAATATTCTTAAGAGTAAACATAATACCCCCCTCCCCGCAAAAAATAGACCCTCAAGAGCAATAAACTAAAGAGTAAAAAATTAAAATTAAAATAAAAAAATAATTATAATAGGGGGTGCCACAGCAGATGGAGCACCGACCCTGGCATCAGGAACACCTGAGCCCAAATCCGGCCCCAGACACAAAAATCACCCAGCTGTGTCACTCCAGGCAAGCCACCCCAATGCCATTGCCTGCAAACCCCCCCCCAAATAAATTAAAATAATAATAATAAAAGAGTGATAATGGGGCAGACAGGTAGTGCAGTGGATGGAGCACTGGCCCTGGAATTAGGAGCACTCAGGTCCAAATCCTGCCCCAGACACCCAACAATCACCCACCTGTGCAGGCCCGGGCAAGCCACCTAAACCTATCTGCCCCTCAAATCCCCCAAATATTATTAATAATAATAATAATAATAATAATAATAATAATAATAATAAGTACCACCAGCTCTGTTGCAAGGTTGCAGGTGGATCACATTCTTTAGGATAAGTCCATCACAAAAGCTACTTCCATATTTTTCCACTGTTGCCATTGCTGATGGCAACTCCTTCCATTCATGCTTCCCCACCACCATATACTATATTTTCTCTCTCCTTTCACTCTTCTTAAATGTGCTTTAGGGTAGCTGAGTGGTGCAGCAGACTGATCACCAACCCTGGTTTCAACAAGTCCTGAGCCCACCTACCACACCTTAGGCCCAGCAACCACCCAGCTCTGTGGTCACGGACAGTCCATCTAATCCCATCCCCTTGCAAGAAGTAAAAAAGAAAATATGTTATATTTGACCACTCTCCCCTACAGTCTACCCTCTCCTCCATCACTCACATCTCTCCTCCTCTCCCCCATGGTTCTCTTATTTTTCTTCTAGCTGTCTATATCCTATTGAGTGTGTATGCTGTTCCTTCTCTTAGCCACCTCTGATGAGAGCGAAGATTCACTCATCCCCCCTTGCCTTCCTCCCTTCCATACCATTGCAATAGCTCATTGTAATAAAAAATCTTACTATATGAAATATCTTAGCCTATTCCACCTCTGCTGTCTCTTACTCCCATTACATTTCCCTTTTAGCCATTGACTCCATTTTTACAATATATTATATCTTCAAATTCAGCTCTCTCCTGTGCTTCACCTATAAAAGCTCCTTCTACCTGCTCTATTAAATGAGAAGTTTCTTATGAGTATTATCAGTATATTTTTCTATGCAGGAATACATGCAGTTCATCATAATCAAGTCCCTCATATCTTGCCCTTCTCCTCCACTCTCTATGCTTCACCTGAGTCCTGTACTTGAAGATCAAACTTTCTGTTCAGCTCTGGCCATTTCAACAGGAACATTTGAAATTCCCCTGGTTCATTGAAAGTCCATCTTTTTTCCCTGGAAGAGGATTTTCAGTTTTGCTGGGTAGTTGAATCTAGGTTGCATTCCAAACTCTTTTGTCTTCTAGAATATTATATTCCAAGCCCTATGAGCTTTTACTGTAGTTGCAGCTAAGTCCTGTGTGATCCTGACTGCAGCTCCATGATATTAGAATTGTGTCCTTCTGGCTGCTTGTATTATTTTCTCTTTGACTTAGGAGTTCTGGAACTTGGTTATAATATTCCTTGGGGTTGGTTTTTTTGGATCTTTTTCCGGGGGAGATCATGGATTCTCTCAATTTCTATTTTGCCCTGTGCTTCTAGGATAACTGGGCAATTTTCCTGTAGAATTCTTTAAAAATGAGGTCAAGGCTCTTTTCCTGATCATGACTTTCAGGTATCCCAATAATTTTTAATTATCTTTCCTGAATCTGTTTTCCAGATCAGTTGTTTTTTCAATGAAATGTTTCACATTTTCTTCTAATTTTTCATTCTTTTGATTTTGAAGTCTTGTGTCCTGACTTCTCATAAAGTCAGCAGCTTCCTTCAGCTCCATTCTAGATCTGAAGGATTTGTTTTCCTCAGAGAGCTTTCTTATCTCTTTCCATCTGGTAAATTCTGCTTTTTAAAGCATTCTTCTCCTCAATAACTTTTTGAACTGTTTTATCCATTTGACCTATGCTGGTTTTTAACATGCTTAAGGATTTTTTCGATCTCCTTGACTACTAAGCTGCTGACTTCTTTTTCATGTTTTTCCTGCATCTCTATCTCTCATTTCTTTTCCCAATTTTTCTTCCAGTTCCCTAACTTGATTTTCAAAATCATTTTTGAGCTCTGTCATAGTCTGAGCCCAATTTCCATTTTTCGTGCAGTCTTTAGATCTTGTACTTCCTCATCTTCAGATTCAGTATTTTGATCCTCCTTGGGTTCATAGGCAAAAGTATTTCTCAATGGTGTTCCTCTTTTTTCTCTGTTTTCTCATTTCCCCAGCCTATGCCTGGTCTTGGGGGTGCTTCCTGAGCTTTTGAGTATTATTGGGGCATACCCCCCCACACAAGGATCTCAATGTGTGAAGCTCTGTCTTCTCTCCTGGTCTCTGAATGACCACAAGTGCACCCCTCTGCCACAGGGCTTAGGTGGGGTGGTCCCTGCATTTTATGGGGGGCCTAGACTGTGATCAGGATCTGAATGTGATCAGAGTCTCAGAATCCTATTCCAGCTACAGAGGACAGACCTCAAATGTCTCTTCATGCCCCTACTTAGACTGAGTACTCAAGATGCCTGGGAGTTCCTGCTTACTGGCTCCACCTGCTTCTAGTTCCTGGATCTGGGCTTCCATGCTCACGCTGCTTGCTGAATGACCTGAGGCCTGGGCTTCACACGCTCCCTCTGGCAGAGGCCACCTCCCCATCTTCCAAGTTGTGCTTGGTGCTCCCCAGAGTGTAGATCAGAAAACTGCCCCCTGTTGCCATGAGCCATGGGTCCCAGGCACCCTGGGGCTGTCTCTGGGAGGCTGAAGTTCCTTCACTCTGGCTGGCTACCCCTCAAACCCTGTGAAGTGGAACCTTTCCACTATTTTCCAGGTTACCTTGGGCTGGAGAACTGACTGTGGGTTCTGTCTCTTGAAAATTTAGTTAGAGTCCTTATTTTATAAGTTTTGAGAGAGAGCACTTAAGAGAGGCCCTTCTCCTGTAGCCATCTTGGCTCTGCTGAATAATTCATTTTTAATGTAAGGCAAATGAGGTTTTAACTTTAAAAACTTAAGCAATTTGTCCATTATCATGAAACTAGCTCACAATATACTGGAAATGAAATTCTTGTTCAATCATACCTAGTCCAGAGACCTCCTTAACACATTATACTTTCATACTTTTAATGACATCTAGCATAGGAATACCACTGCATTGTTTGACTTTTGAATTTCTTCAATACAATATTAAATCAATCAACATGTATTAATTATATATATATATATATATATATATATATATATATATATATATATATATAAACCTAATATGATGAAAAGTGTAGGGTCGTAGATGTTGAAAGGTGTTCAAAACCTGATTCTTCTACCTTTTGTCATATGATCATTAATGGATCACTGAAGCTCTCTGAGCCTCAATTTTATCATCTGTAAAATAAGGATATTATTTTGTGTGCTACCTATCTCATAGGGTTAAGATGGGGATTATCATGGTTAATAAGTAAAACACTACAGAAATATTTTAAGTGGATCTTAGCACTCTTTATGTGACAACAAAGTGTTCCAAGATGTATTTAACTATGGAAAGAGCAGCCTGAATCTCTATCGTCAGGGAAACTAGAATAGAAGTATTAAACAAAGACTATATTTTTAACACAAGAGAAATGATTACATCATCTAATAGTCTTATAGGTGTTCTTAAACTTAGGTCCAATAACTTTAAAATGTTTAAATGAATACATTGAACTAAAGTATGTTCAGGGGCAACTAGGTAGTGCAGTGGATAGAGCATCAGCCCTGCAGTCAGGAGTACCTGAGTTCAAATCTGGCCTCAGACACTTAATAATTGCCTAGTTGTGTGACCTTGGGCAAACCACTTAGCCCCACTGCCTTGCAAAACAAAAACTTTTTAAAAAAAGAACTAAAGTATGTTCTAGCTCAAAATATTATTGGCTTCCTTCATAACCTTATATATTCTATTTTATGCATAGAAAAATCTTATTCTGAGAAGGGTTACATAGACTTCTCTTCTGGACTATCAAAAGTCATAAAAAAGTTAAGAAATTCTGAAATCAAAGATCAGTTGGGACCTCCTCAGTTTGGACTTTTAAAGTCCTTTACAACCATACCCTGACCTATTTTTCCACCATATTATTTTTTTTATTCTCCTTCCTGAATTCTGTAATCTAAACAAACTGATATTATTGCTATTCCTTACACATGACATTCCATTGTCTATCTCCTTATTTTTGCATTGATCCTTCTCTTTTCCAGGAAAATGTTCTCTTTTTACCTCTGTCTTCAAATCCTTACTTTACTTCAGTGTTCTATGAAAACACCGAATTCTACATCAAATTTTTCTTTAGCATTTAGTATCTATAACCCCTTCTTTACAAAATTTTAGTTGACTTTTATTTTCTAAATGCTTATTTATGTACACGCTGCCTCTCTTAACAAAGTGAAAACTTTTGTGGGGTTAGAAATTGATTCTTTATTTTTATTAGAAAATCTGCAGCTTAGTAAGTACCTGGGATGTAGTAGATGCTTACTAAATTTTTTTAAATATATTCATTAATTTATTTTTATCCTATTTATATGTATATTTTCATATTACAAAATTTCCTTCCTACCCCCCCAGCATCAAACAATCAGGTTAGCATTGTTAATACATATTTTAGATAAACACATATTAGTTATTTTCGGTATGTGGAATTAGGATTAAGGGAAAGAGATACATAAGAGGTCATTTTTATAAAGTATTCATCAGATTCTGAAGTGGTAGTTTTTCCTTTTTTGTTTTGTTTTTCTTCCTCTGGATGAGCATAACTTTATCCATAGTTGGTCTAATCCAGTTGTTCTAGATTTCTGAACTGCTGAGAGGAGCTGCTTCCATTAAGTTGATCATCTCACAATGCTGTTGTTAACATGTACAATGATCTTTTCATTCTGCTCCCTTCACTTAGAATCCTATAAGTCATACCATGCTTTTCTAGAGTCCAACCATTTATAGTTTCTTATAGAACAATAGTATTCCACAGTATTCATGTGCTATAACTTGTTTAGACATTCCCCAATTGATGGGTGTCCCATCAATTTCCAGTTCTTTGCCACTACAAAAAGAGATGTCATGAATATTTTGGAACATGTAGGACTTTTTCCATTTTTTATAATTTCTTCTAGGATTTAGACCTAGAATTGGAATTGTTGTGTCAAAGGTTATGATCAGTTTTATTGCTCTTTGGGCATAGTTCCATATTGCTCTCCAGAAAGATTGAATCCATTTACAACTCCATCAGCAATGCATCAATGTTTAAATCCTCCCTCAAACTCTCCAACATTGATTATTTTCCCTTTTTCTCATCTTGATCAATCTGTTAGGTATGAGGTAATACCTCATTATTGTTTTAATTTGCATTTCTCTAATCAATAATGGTTTGGAACATTTTTTATATCATTATATATAGCTTTAATTTCTTCATTTGAAAACCATCTTATCAGAGCCTTTGATCATTTATCAATTGGGGAATGACTTGTAACCTTATAAATTTGATGCAATTCTCTATATATTTTAGAAATGAGACCTTTATTAGAACTCCTAATTGTGAAGATTGTTTCCCAGCTTTCTGCTTTTCTTCTAATTTTGGCAGCATTGATGATATTAGTGCAAAAGATTTCTGATTTAATATAGTCAAAATCATTCATTTTGGATTTTATAATGTACTCTAATTCTTGTTTGGTTATAAATTTATCCCCTTTCTATGGATCTGATAGATAGAATATTTCTTGGTCTATTAATTTATCTATGTTGTCACTCTTAATGTCTAAATCCTATACCCATTTTGGCCTTATTTTGATATAGGGTGTGAGACATGGGTCTATGCCAAGTTTTTGCCATATGATTTTCCAGTTTTCCCAACAATTTGTACTAAATAGTGAGTTCTTATTCCAGAAGCTGATATCTTTGAGTTTGTCAAATAGTAGATTGTTGTAGTCATTTACTATGGTTTCTTTTGAACCTATCCTAATCCACTGATCCATGATGACTGCCACTTCATAGTATAGTTTTAGATCTGGTAAAGCCAGACCAACTTCCTTCACATTTTTTCCCATCAACTAACCCTTTGACCTTTTGTTGTTTCAGATGGATTTTGTTACTATTTTTTTTCTAGCTCAGTAAAGTAGTTATTTGGTAGTTTGATTAGTCTCTCACTTAAGAAGTAATTCAATTTGGGTAGAATTGTCATTTTTATTATATTAGCTTGACTTAACCATGAGTAACTGACATTTTTTCCAATTATTTAGATCCGACTTTATTTGGGTGAGAAGTGCTTTATAATTGTGTTCATACATTTTCTGGATTTGTCTTGGGAGGCAGATTTCCAAGTATTTAATGATGTCTATCATTATTTTAAATGGAATTTCTCTTTATATCTCTTGCTCTTGGGTTTTGTTATTCATATATAGAAATAGTGATGATTTATGTGAGTTTGTTTTATATCTTTCTACTTTGCTTGAATTTGTTAATTGCTCCAAGGAATTTTTAACATGGATTGTCTTGTGTTCTCTGCTTTGTTTCCTCATTGCCAATTCTGATTTTCAGTTTATTTTTCTTCTCCTTGCTACAGTTAACATTTCTAATACTATAATGAATAGTAATGGTGATAATGGGCATCCTTATTTCATCCCTGATTTTATTGGAAATGCTCTGAGTTTATTCCCATTACATATAATATTTGATTGTGGTTTTATATAGATACTATTTATTATTTTCAATAAAACTGTTTATTCCTAAACTTTTTGGTGTTTTTGATAGGAATGTATGTTGTATTTTATCAAAGGCTTTTTCAGCAACTATTGACATAATCATAAGATTTCTGTTGGTTTTGCTATTGATATATTTAATTATGTTGAGTGTTTTCCTAATGTTGAACCATCCCTGCCTGCCTGGTATAAATCCAACCTGATCATGGTGTATTATCCTGGTAATAATTTGTTGTAGTCTCATAGCTAAAATTTCATTTAAGATTTTTATATCAATATTCATTAGGGAGTGGTCTATAATTTTCTTTGATTGTTTTGGTTCTTCCTGGTTAGGTATTAGCATCAAGTTGATGTCATAAAAGCAGTTTGGCAGAACTCCTTCTATTTTTTTTAAATAGTTTATGTAGAATAGTAATTAATTGTTCCTTAAATGTTTGGCAGAATTCACTTGTAAATCCATCAGCACCTGGAGGCTTTTTCTTAGGGTGTTTATTGATGTTCTTCAATCATTTTCTTAGATATAATTATTTATTATTATTATTGTTGTTATTATTATTTGCTGTTTGAT
The DNA here is from genome assembly GCF_037893015.1 of Macrotis lagotis. Taxonomy (NCBI): domain Eukaryota; kingdom Metazoa; phylum Chordata; class Mammalia; order Peramelemorphia; family Peramelidae; genus Macrotis; species Macrotis lagotis. Next base: position 784,688,607 of record NC_133658.1, read on the forward strand.
ACACCCATTGTTTAAGATTAAGTTATTTAATTTCCAATTTGTTTTTGTTTTATTGTTTCATGACCCTTTATTACATGTAATTTATATTGCTTCATGGACTGAGAAGTGTATATTCATTATACCTTTCTGCATTTAATTATAAGGATTTTAAGCCCTAGTACATGCTCAATTATAGTATAGGTTCCATGAACTGACAATTCTTTCAATCCACATTAATTTTTTTTCAAAGATCTATCATATCTATGTTTTCTAAGATTTCATTCATCTTCTTAACTTCCTTCTTGTTTAGTTTGTGTTAGATTTATCTAGTTCTGTAAGAGGAAGATTGAAATCTCCCATCATTAAAGTTTTGCTATGTCTCCTTGTAATTCACTCAGCTTCTTCTCTAGGAATTTGGATAGTATGCCACTAGGTACAGACATGTTTAGTGTAATATATATATATATAGCATTAGTTCAAATATATATATATATATATATATATATATATATATATATACTATATATAGTATATATATATTATATATATAGAATTATATATACATATATATATATATATAATAGTCAATACAACTTCATTACCAATGGCACCTTTTAAGAAGAAGTAGTTTTCTTCCTTCCCCCTTTTAATGAGATCAACTTTTGCTTTTACTTTATCTGAGATCAGGATTGCTACCCCTTATTTTTTTATTTCAACTGAGCCATGATATATTTTGCTCCAACCTTTTTAGCTTTACCCTGTGTGTATCTCTTTGCTTCAAATGTGTTTCTTATAAAAACATTGTAGGATTCTGATTTTTAATCCATTCTGCTATCTGCTTTTCTTTTATGGGACAGTTCATTCCATTTATATTTACAGTTAAGATGGCCCTGCATGCTATCTTTCTCCATTTATATTTTTCTCTTTCCTTTCCTCCTATTTCATATCGAAATTTTGTTACCTTTCCCCTTTGACTTTTCTTTTAAAGTTTAACTTTGTTTCTTTTCACATTTAACTTTACCTTCCCTTTAATCAATCCATTCTTCCTTTATCTTTCCATTTCCCTGTTCCCCACCCTTGGCTGTCTATTATGATAAATTTTAACATACAAATGGGAATGTATAGTGTTTCCTCTCTGGACCAAATCTATTGAATAGAATTCACTTAGTATTCACACTCTCCCTTCTTTCCCTCTAAAATTATAAATCTTTGTGCCTCTTTGCCTAGTGTTTTTATCACTCTAGCACTTTTAATCAGGTATGATTAATCACAGTTAGATTATTTGATTGCTTGATAAGCTCATATTATTATCAAAGTAGCATCTCAGATTGCTTGCTTGATCAGCAGCATTATCTCAATTATATTTATAATCATTTTTTACCTTACCCCCTTTTCAAGTACCCTGCAAGGAAACACATTATTCCTCATGAGCCAATGTATTATCCACAGCCAAATTATTTCTTGAACTATTTGTGCCCCTCCCCTCAGGCCTATTTTCTCTTACACTTTACCCTGTTCCCCAGCCCAGGTACTTAACCCTTTGTTAAGAGAAGGTTGGAATATTCAAACCCTAACCTAAATAACTGCAAGAATCTTAAAGATCTCTAAGAACTGGGAGGCTCTGGTGATCTTACCTGTGAACTTTACAAATGATTTTTAAGTTACAGAGACACTACCTCAGACCTTGAAGATTATGTTGTCCTCATGAGACAAAGTGCTTAGCACAGTAGAATTGAAATAGGTCAAGGATAATGAGACACTTAAATTTAAAGTTAACACCCTTGCTTTTCAACAGGGCTTTTTGTCTCAAACATAGTGAAGTCATCTTGGACTTCTTCAATGGAGAATGAAGATCCAACTACACCCATATCCTTCAGTCTCTTCAATTATATTCACAATTTAATCATTATTTAATCATTTAATTAAATTTCTCAAGAATTAGAAGTATTATAAATTCCCTTTTAGGTTTGTACACAATTTAATGATCTTGTGTAACATTTATTTTGTTTGTTTTTATTCCTTCATTCCCCTTTTCATTTACCTTTTTATGCATCTCTTGAGTTCTGTATTTGGTGATTGAATTTTTTGTTCAATTCTCATCTTTGTGTCAGGAAATTCTGGAAGTCCTCTATTTCTTTGGACATTCATTTTTTCCCTTGATAGTATATGCTGAATTTCGCAGGGTAGCACATTCTGGGTTGTAATCCCTGGTCCTTTGTTCTCTGATAAATGTTATTATAGATCTTTCTATCCTTTAAAGTTGAGGTTGATAGGTTCTGTGTGAGTCTGATTGTATTTCCTTTGAAGTTGAATTGTTTTCTTTTTGCTACTTGCAATAATCTCTCCTTTATTTGAGAGTTCTGGAATTTGGTTATAACAACCCTTGGAGTTTCTAGCCTGGGGTTTCTTTCTGGAGGGGTTCTGTGGATACATTCAATGGTTATATTGTTTTCTTGTTGTAGCAGATTTGGACAGTTTTCCCTTATAATTTCCTGCATGATGTTTTCCAGGTTCTTTTTTGATCTAGTCTTTCTGGTTGTCTGATGATCATGGATTGTCTCTCCTATATCTATTTTCTAGATCATTTGTTTCCCAAAAAGGTACTTTATATTTTCTTCAATTTTTTTAGCCTTTTAATTTTGTTTGATGGAATCTTGTTGTCTTATAGATTTGTTGGTTTCTATTTGTTCAATCATAATTTTTAGGGTTTTATTTTCTTCATTTAACTTTTGTGTTTCCTTTTCCAGTTGATTATTTTTACTTTTAATGGAGTTGATTTCTTTGGTCAATTTTTCACAATTTTTCCTGCATGGCTCTCATTTCTTTTTTTTCCATTTTTCTTCTTCCTTTCTTTTTTGTTTTTTAAGTTCTTTTTTAAGCTAGCTCTTTGATGAGCTTTTGTATTTCATTCCAATTTATAGACTGTTTCAATAATTCCCCTGTGAGTGATTTTTCACTGATTTCTTCTTTAGACATGGCATTGCTGCCATCTTTGTCTGTAAAGTAGTTTTCTACAGTGAGCACTCTTTTAGCTTTTCTGTTCATCTTTGTTGTTTTAGCTCTGCTCCTGGGGTATAGGGAGTAAAGATCCAAACTTTTTTCTTTTGCTGGGCCTGGGGTCTGATCCCTAGCCTTGTCATTGGCCAAGATATTGCCTATGCAGTCTAGGCCTTGCCTTTGACTAAGGTTTGTTTCTTCCTTTATGTACAGGTTCTTACTTAACAGTGATTTGTTCCTGACCAAGTCCTGTCTTTTACCTAAGTGTACTCAGTGTTCATACTTTTTTGGGGGTTGGGACCCTCCCTGCTGGCTTGTTATCTAGCTCCTGGGACCTCTGTCGTTGTCAAGTCTTTGGGACCTGGCCTGCGCTGTGGTTCAAAGTCTTCTGTTTGTTTTCCCAATCTCACACTTCCTGGACTTTACTTCCCTTTTCCCCGCCTAAGAGACAGACCTTCACTGAAGATCCTCTATGATGTCTACCTTGAAAACTTCTTTGAATCTTTTCTTTTTCTTGGTGGTATCTGTAGCTTGAATGTCAGAATAGTGGCTTCATTTATCTTTGGTTAGGGAAAAGCTCTGGGAGCATGTTAGTTTCACACCACTATCTTGGCTCCGCCCTAAGAAGTCCACTAAATGGTCTCAGACTGATCAGATCTCCACTTCAGGGTCATGACTGGGCTTTAATCCTGGTCATAGGAACTCTAATTTTTCTAATTTTTTTTTGATGTCTTTTGGAAGATTTTTATAAACGGTCCTGGAATTGAGGTTGATGAGCTGCAATGATAGAAGAATTTCTCCCTTGTCAGATCTGATGGTTCAAGATTAATGAGTCAGAGCACTATGACAGAAATATCAGATGGGTTTCAACCTGCACCAGGATTTAGAAATAAAGAGAACACACAAATAAAATGACACCTAAAGTGTAATTATTGTCCTTCTCTGACCTCTTCTTATTTTCTGTGAATGACACCATCCAATTATTGCTTGAAGATTGGATGCTTCAAACATGTAGATGCATTTCTAGGAGCTAAGCAAAACTTTTTTCCCCCCTTTCACAGACTGTCTGGAATTGAAATACAATTCTTAAGGACTAAAATTCCTAGATGAGGATTTTTTGAAATTTTATTCCATTCATTTCAACAATAATGTTTTAAAAAACTAATTGGTTCAAAGCTAAGGGTATTTTTATATCTTTGGAAACTGAAACAGATCAGTGAGGATAGAAAATGATGAAGATGAAGCTAGCTAGTAAAGTGGCAATAGAAACTGGCATGAAGTCAGGAAGATCTACATTTGAATTCTGACTCAGATATTTAATTCTTATGTGATACCAAGCAAGTGATTTAACCTTTGTCTGCCTCAGTTTTCTCAAATGTGAAATTAGGATAATAAAAGAATTCTCCCAAGATTGTAAGATAACATATGTAATATGCTTCACAAATTTTAATGTGATATATTAATGCTAGTAGTGATATTAATTATTATTATTATGTGGTAAAAGGAGTTATGATCTTTCTGACAGATGTCAGGAGATTCCAGAAGATCAAAGAACAACAAATTTGGAACACTTACAAATCATCTTTGAACATATCTTTAAAGAAGCCCCAAGGATGGAATCCATAGATCTCTCTCTCTCTCTCTCTCTCTCTCTCTCTCTCTCTCTCTCTCCCCCTCACACACACACACACACACACACACACACACACACACACACACACACAAACACACAAAATTCTTTCTTTCTTAGCCTCTACTAGTAAAAAAGATAGAAAGAAGAATTTGAATCAAGGGAAAAAAGTAATGATAAGATCAAACAGCTTTTTTCTTAACCTTATAATCATTAAACTGCAATTTTTAATTAAAGAAATGTCACTCTTGTCCAACAGCTCTGACCCCCAATCCAAGAAGTACAAGCAACCACATTAATCATTTCAAAATGACCCAGCAAGTGTTTAATGGATTGCCTAACCATTTGGTTAAATAGCACTGTTTTAGAATGTGTACACTTCTTGTATGCCTTACTCCCCATTGCATTGGCAGATCTTTTTTTTTTGTTTGTTTTCAAAAGTAGTGAGTTCTCCTCTAATCCTACTCCCTGTTCTGTAGGCTGACCAGATAGCACCTGAACAGTGTTCATTTGGACAAAACATTAAATGGTGTTGATATCATCAATACAGAATTTGGATGACCTCTAAGATCTTTTAGAAATTGAAAGGTCTCTAAATGTCTTTGTGAATATTGAAGCCTGATATAAATTTTAGAGTAATCTTCCTCACCCTTCAGCTATTTATTCTGTTCATATTATTCCCTACCTAAAATTCTGCTGATTAGAAATTTACTTAGCTAAATCATGCAAAAAATTCTACCTCCTTTACTCTATACCTCTTCATGTTGCCAAGCAAGACATGGACAGTCTTTAGTCAACCATGCAAAGTCTGAGGACAGAAATCCTCTGTCCTTTCTTCCTTTACTCCTCTGCAGTCCATACCCATAACACTTGTCTCTTAGTAGAGCACCCTCTCCCTCAAATTCAATTCATATGCTTGTCATGGCATCACCCCCTGATGTCATGGTCTTCTTCAAGAACGAAGGACAAGCATCATTGTCATCACCATCATTTTGTCACAACACTCTGGCTAGTGAAATCAGAGGGAGGGGAAAGGCATCTTTAACATTTTCTTTATGTGAACTAACAGCAAATGTACAATGAAGCCATGATGTTTTTCTGGAAGTCTTAGAATGGAGTTAATGTGAATAGTGGGGAGAAAATTGGAGGAAAGATAAGCAGGTCTTTACTAGGCAACTACGAGTTGCCTCTATAATCACTGTCAGTATTCTTAGGGACAAGAAGGTCTGGGTGTTGTTGTACTTGGGAGTTCTCTGGAAGCAGCTATGAACACAATCCTAGAATTTTTCAGTGAAAAATTGTCCTAGCTAATTTTAGATTTTTGAGGGTAATTATAAAAAAATTGTTATAACATTTTCAAGGCCTAGTGAGATATACTTACTTTCTGTCTCTATGAAACAAACCAAGTAAATTGAATCTCAAGGTAACTCTAACCTGCTATTCAAGAAAGACATCATTCATCTAGAGGGTTCTGAATAAGAAGCATAAGAATTATATTTGAAAGCAGGACTCCCAAGTTTAACTATTCACTACCTTTCTCCCTTCTCCTACTCAATGGTTTTCATCTAATGCCCTCTACCCTGAGTATTTCTATATATATATATTTCTGCATGATTTTTGGTAGCAGAATCTATGTTTCAACATTTGATTTTCACATTTGTCTTGTGTGTCCTGTCTCATTTAATACACTTTCAACTGATCAGTAAGAATTTATTTAATATCTACTTTTTACTAGGAGATGCTAGATGCCAAGCATGAAAAAAAAGTAAACAAACAAAATGAAAAAATTTCTTCCCTCAAGGGACTTACATAAAATAATTTGTTCAAGTATATCCACAATTCATTCAAAGAAAATGCAGAAAGATTTCAGGGGAAGAGGCACCAGTAGTAGGGAGGAATACTTAAAGAATTCATATAGGGATGAGTACTCAAAATGAACTCTGAAGGAAATTAGAGATTTTAAGAAATGGAAATGAGATGGAAGTTCATTTCAGTAAGACAGAAGATGCCATTTTTTTTGTTAGAAATAGCAATAAGGCAAGTTTGGTTGCAATATTGAGTTTGTCAAAAATAGTCATATATAATAAAATTGGAAAAATAGACAGATTTTGAAGGGTTTTACATGCCAAACAAAGGAGTCTATACTTTATTCAGACAGTAAGAGGGAGCCACTGAAGTTTATTGAGCATGGAAATGATGTGGTCAGATTTGGGCTGTAGGGTTATCACTTTGACAGTTCAATTTAACCCAATTCAGCTCAACAATTTTTTTTGCATGTACTTACTATATATGAGGCACCTTGAAAGAAGTAGTTATTTCTTCTTTCCAATATTTCCTTGTAAAAACACCTATTTTATAAGGATGTATGCCCAAAGTATTTTTTCCAGAAATCATGATAGGCTGCACTGCGTCATCCATACACTGTATTGATCTATCTATGCCTGATATTTTGTAAGCAAAGGAAGCATGAGAAATGGAAGAAACACTTCTTTATTTTTTTCATTCTACATTCTTTTTTATATTTACAACCACAGTCCTACAAACCCTTTTTACACTTTGCATTATACTATATGGATTGTTTAAAACATCTGTGTGTTCAACATATTTGTTATCCTTTATGACAACAAATTGAATTGCTATATCAATTTATTCAACCATTCTCCAATCTGGGGTTCTTAGATTGTTTTCATATTTCAATTTTGTTTTTCTGCTATGTATTTCTAGAAACAACTCTATAACATTTTCTTTTTCCTGAGGAAAGACATTATCTAGTCAGATATGACCACTCTTATAATACTTGTTTATTGTCAGATTGCACAAATTCTATCAATATCAGAATTTTTTCACAGTTTTGCCAATATTAGAATTGATTTAAAGCTACTTTTGTCAACTGTTTTCGATTATGGAGAAAAACAACGTGGAGATTTTAGCACAGCAGATTACATAGAAAGTTAAGTTCTTATAGATTTCATTCTCTGGAGCTTCTTTGAGTTTCCTACATCAAGGTCTTCCCTTTCTTCTATTAGAAGTTTCTGTTCTTAAAGGTAATTTTTATGCTTAACTTTGAAGAAAACAATGAATAGATTCAAGTCCAAATCAGTGCCTAAACAAGTTAGATTCTTCGTTAGTTCTGGTGTATAATAAGATGAATTTTTACATTGTTCAGTAAGGTAAATCTGGTTTTTGTTTTTGTTTTTTGTAGTTTTGAGATATTTAATTCTAAGCTATAGGAATTTGAAAGAAACCTTCTAAGGCACTTCAGAAACAATTTAGCATGACCAAAATTATTTGGAAAAGTTCAAGAGAGAAGAAAAAATCTGGATAACTTTTCTTAAGGAAAACCTCAGATCTTTACTATCGCTGAAATAAAAAAAAACTATTTGTTCTATCATTTTTGAGTCAGGCAATAAACATTTTCTTACTATATGTCAGCCACTGTGATAAGTGTTAGGGATACAAGGAGAGGTAAAAGATAGCCCTTGCCCTTTGAGAACTCACTATCTAATAGGGGAGTTGATATGAAAACACCTCTGTGCAAAAAAAGTTATATTCAGAATAAATTGAAAATGATCCACAAGGTGCGGCTAGGTGGCACAGTGGAAAAAGTACCGGCCCTGGAGTCAGGAGTACCTGGGTTCAAATCCGGTCTCAGACACTTAATAATTACCTAGCTGTGTGGCCTTGGGCAAGCCACTTAACCCCATTTGCCTTGGAAAAAAAAAGAAAATGATCAACAGAGAAAAAACATTAAAATCAAGAAAAATTGGGAAAGACTTACTAAAGAAGATTGGATTCTACCTGGTGAGACTTCAAGGAAAGCAGGAAAGTCAGGATCTAGAGGTAAGAATGGAGAGCATTTTTATTGCAACAGAATAACCTTTGAAAATGACCATTAGGTAGATAAGTGTTTTGCTCTAAAAATAAGGAAATGCATATCATCTATTTGCATAATTTTGAGAGAAGTTGTAAGGTGTAAAAAGACCAGCACCCATACCAACCATCAGGCTTTCATCAAATCTGACCCATACCATAAGGCCCCAGATTACCTCTTCCTCTTGCCCCCTATCCCAGCATAAGTAACTTCCTTGCTCCATCTCCCTTCTTTTTAGCTTCTCATTATATTTTGTCTCCCCTTACTAGGATCTAAGCCTTTTGAGATTAGTGATTATATTTCTTTGCATTTGTGTTTGTATTCTCAGCTAAATGCTGAGCATAGTGTTTCATACATAATAAATGCATTATGAATGTCCTATTACTTTTGACTATCATCTATATTCCTCTTTCTTTCCCCTTCTTCCATTCTTCCCTCTTCTCTTTTTTCTCTCTATCATTCCATCTCTTTCCTTTACATATTCCCTCCCTCCTCCCTTTAGTCATTTTTCCCTTTTCTTTCCTTCCTTCTCTCTCTTCCTCCCTTCCTTTCTTCCCTCTCTCTTTGCTTATTTCTCTCCTTCTTTAATTTGTTAGAAGAAATGACTCAAAGTTGGAGTGCAAGGTATATATTTAAAAGTAAGAGAATAAGGGGATAATACCCAGACCAATTATTTCACTGATATGGGGAACAGTAGGTTCAGGAAATTCCTATCAGTGCTCTTTGGATCTTCTCTGCAAATCATAGAGTATTCCGAGAGTCATGGGAAGGTAAGTGACTTGTCCAAAGTCATGTAGCCAATGTGTCACAGGGAAAATATAAATCAAGATATTCCTGACTTTAAGGTCAGTGGTCTGCCCACTATACTCTCTATATATACTTTAATGACACAGAAGACTTTAGGCAGATAAATTTATTCTCTTTATTTTTCCCTGCCAGAAATTCTCCCAATAGAGACTTGTTTAGATAAATCATTTAAATACTTCTGGGGTTCTTTATGTCAATAGGTACCTTAGTATCAATTAGTTTAATCAGAATACTTTCCTTCTAACTTTTAGTTGTAATAATCTGAGAACATTAAAAGATTAAGAGTTTCATTTTAGGATAACGGAACAAGAATGAAGAGAAAGAATTTTGAAACATGGGGCATCTTGGAGATAGGCAAACTGGGTAGGAGGGTGGGTGGGTGGGGGCAGCCAGATGGTACAATAAAAGCACTGTATTTATAGGGGGTGGAAGACAAGAGATTTCAGGATGTTGGAGATGGGTAAAGAAAAGAAGACAGGATGTTTTCAAAAGGAAATTTTACTCAGTTTGGGTGAAAGGGATTGTTCCCTCAAATAAGCATGAATAACACATTTAATTGTGATATCTATATATGTCTATCTCTCTATCTCTATCTCTATCTCTATCTCTATCTCTATCTGCATCTGTATCTGTATCTGTACCTATATTTATCTAATCTATATCTATCTATATCTATATACATACACACACATATGGAGAAAGAAGAAAGAGAGAAGGCTCATATATATATATATATATATATATATATATATATATATATATATAGCTGAATTTTTCATCAAATGTGTGATTGATATCAATAACATCTCTACTATACTGAACAGCAGTAGAAATCTTTAATTCAATGACCTTGGCTTCATGCTTAAATGTTTGCTTTGAATAGACCCAAGTCTGTTGAAGGAATGGTTCAAAGAAAGTTCAAAGAACCCACTGACTTGATTAATTTTTTTTCTACTGAATTATTAAATAGTTTTTTCTTTATTGCATGAAAACTCACTCTTTTTTCTCTCTATTTCTTTTTCACGTCTCCATCTGTTCATTTATCAATATCCTAATATATCTATGTCTCCGTTTATAATCATCATTTTTCAACTTTTTGAAATAGAGACAAATGGCAAGTAAAACAACTAGTTTGAGAGCTTTATTTTCATTGCAGAGTGTGTCATATTCACTATAGACTAAGATGAAACCAAATTTGAACTCAATTTAGCCCAATTAAATTCTTATTATTACATGGAAGTATGCTAAGAGTTGAACTAACAAAAGCAAAAATTAGTGAGTTCTCTCTTCAAAGAATCTATATTCAGATGAGTGTTAGGAACATGATATTTATTCATATAAATAAATATAAAGTGATTGCAGATAAGAGAGGCACTAATGACTGATAGTGGAAGTAGATCAGGAAAAGCTTCTGTTAGGAGGTAGTATTTTTGAGCTAAGCTTGAGAGACCCTAAGACTTCCATGAGACAACCAATGCAAAGGTAAAGAGAGAAGTGAAATGTCATATAAGTAGCAATAAATTGACCAATTTTGTTGGATCACAGAATGCATGGATTTGTTCAAGTAACCTAACAAGGTATACTAGAGCCCCATTATAAAGGGCTTTAAATGCTAAACAGAGGAGTTTGCATTCTATCCTTGAGGCAACAGAATCACTGGAACTTAATGTCTAGAGGAATAAGATGGACAGAGCTAGGCATTAGGAATAACACTTAGGCAGATATGTAAAAGATAAAACAGCTAAGGAAGAGACTAGAAATAAAGAGATCAATTATCAGAGTATTACAATGATACTGAATAGAAGAGATAAGATACTGAACTAAAATGGTGGGCAGTGAGTAGACAGCAAGAGACATGTAAAATGTTGTTGATAAAGCTTGGCAATTGATTGACTATTGAGTGGTGAGGGAGAGTGAAGAATTGAGTGAACTCTAGGGTTGTGAACCTGGCTGACTTGAAGGATGCTGTTCCCCACAACAGAATCAGATAAGTTTTAAAGGAAGACTGGATTCTTGAGACAAAAATGTGTTCTATTCTGAGTGTTTTGAGTTGGAGATGACAATGAGACTTCCAGATGGAGATGTTTAACAATCTTATTCAGTGAGAATTGATGAATTTTATATTGTATATAATTTGGAGGGAGGCAGCTAGTTGACCATTTGTAAGGGATCTTAGAAAGAAGAATGATCTTTGGTTACATTAGATTCAATAAATGCTAAGATCCCATCCAACTCTGACACTATGAGTTAATTTATGATTCTAAGGCTCAAGATAATTAGATAGAGTCTGAATTATTAAAATAACAATGACTAAAAGTTTAATCTTTTATGTTCTTGGTTTTTTAAAATTGGTAATGTAGTTAAAAATTACAATTAAATGCATTAACTTTGGAGTTTTCAGGTTGCTTTTTTGCATAGTAGCCCTGCAAATATTTTGAATCCTCTTTTACACATTTGGAAACTCATATACTAAGCAGTTAAGTAACTTTCATAGAGATGTAAAATGAATTGTTTTTGGAGTCTGATTTTGCTCCAGAGTTTTTCCACTATACCCTGTTATCTCTTCTTTATGTGTGATCTTTTTCAATTAACCAAAACTTCTCATTGGATTAATGTGTTTCCATATATCAGAATATATCAAAAAGCAAATAAATTATAAATGATATTTTGGAAAAATGATTATATGTTTCTAATGGTCAAAGATATGCAAATGGACACAATTTTCTCTTTGAATAGCTATCACATATTCTATTTTATACAAAATACAAAGATTGCCTCCAATTTTCCTCAACCAATTCAAAAATATTTCCTGTACTGAAACTATGATGTACGAAAAGTTCTCTAGGACTTCTCATAGCTAGTTTAATGACCTTAATTGTTTGATTCAGTGGACATATCTAGGCTTTGTTCATACTTAATTAAATTGTTTTTTGCAAGGCAACAGTGCAGTGGTGTTAAGTGACTTGCCCAAAGTTATACAGTTAGGTAATTATTGAGGCTGGATTTGAACTCAGGCCCTCCTGACTCCAGGTTTGGTGCTCCACCTAGCTGTCCTCAGTTAATATATTTGATTGATTGATTGATCTAATAAAATGTTGTCATCTGATAAAGGTAAAGTGCTAGTTTTTGTCCTTTGCTTTAAAAGGAATTTTGTGATTGATTTATTGACTCAGTTACCCCTCAAAACCCCCTTAAACATATAATTTACTTGGCATTTTTTTTTCTGTCTTATCTGCTTAAGTTACAAACAGATCATTTAGGCCAATTCTTTTTGCTAAAAAAACAAGACCATTGAAAAGGATGCATCTTTGAAAAATGGGAAAGATCTGGACTTGAATATCAGTTCTCTAATTTATTTAATCTATGTTATCCTAAATTAATTTCTTAACTTCTCTGGATTGCTCAAGGATTTGGACTTGTTTTCGAAAAAGTTTCTTTCAACCCAAAAGTCTATCATCTTATGAGTATAGATCTCATTGAGGAAGTTCTGTAGTATTCAGGGCCAAATAATTTACAGTGGAAAAAGAGCTGAATCTGAAGTCAGAAAGATCTGAGTTTCAATTTGTCCCCCCAATACTGGCTAGTTTCATGACCCTTGGCAAGACACTTAACCACCATCCACCTCATTTTCCTCAGTCAAACATGGTGATGATGATGATAATAGCACCTATTGCAAAAAAGTATATGTGATGATAAAATAAAATATTTGTAAAGTGCCTTGCAAACTTTTAAAATTAACTGTTATTTTTATTACATGTGTGAAATACCTTTAGGGAGCATGTGTTTTCTTCTTTTATACTTTTCTTAATATTGATAATTTAAAAATCATTTAGCAAAATTATCTCTGTGGTTGAATTTATCTGGGTATTTTTTGGTATGATCTTGACATATGTATGAGAGACAGACTCCTGGTTGGCAGAAAGCCTTTGAAGCTGCATCTGAAGTATAATTAAAAAAGGGAAAAAATGAGAACTATCTGTTCAAAAATATTCATAGCTGCTCTATTTATAATAGTAAAAAACTGAAAACCATCTATATGTCCAAATGTTGGGAAATGGCTGGACTAATTGTAATTTATCACTGTAAAGTAATATTATTGAACCATTAAAAAAGACAAATAGGAGAAACAGGAAAAAAAACCTGAAATAATGTGGTGAAAAAACAAACAGAATAAGCACTTATATAAACACTGTTTATATAAAAACCACTACAGAGAGGCATCTAGGTGGTGTAGTGGATAGAGCACCAAACCTGGAGTCAGGACCTGAGTTCAAATCCAGTGTCAGACTCTTAATAATTTCCTAGCTGTGTGACCTTGGGCAAGTCTCATTGCCTTAAATGAATAAAAAAATTTAAAAACCACTACAGAGAAGGAAAAGACAGTATCAAACACATTGGAAGGGACATAGAATTGATAAATTACTATTAATCATTTGCTTTTATGGTAAATAGTTCCAATAATAGAGTTGTGATGAATTTAAGAATGATCTTTCCTTTGCCTATATATATATATATATATATATATATATGTAAATAACTTGAATAACTTGTTCCTTACAATATTTGTTATCCCTGGCACTAAATTCTCAATTTTCTTAGAAGATATTGATCTGACACCTAAAGGATAATTGAGATATATTCCAGGGGAAGAGCAGCAGAAACTGGATTAGATTTCACTGAGCTAACTGAGCTGATCAATCAGATAAACAATCCTCTGAAAAAGAAATCATATTCTCTGTTTAGGTGGCTGCAGACTTTATCCTTCTCCATAGAACTCATAGTGAGGAACTTCTTATGTGATTCTAATCTGGTGCAAGGATTGGCACTCTCAGTCTTTGGTTGGAGATCACATTGTATAGTCAAAAGTTTGCTGAAAAATCCTAGTGGAAAGAATGAAACATATCTTACCATGACATTGGGACATGATAATTTAAAGTGGTAACAAAATATTGAAAATATTCTTAACAGTTGTTATATATACATATATATATATATCAATCTAATAATTTTTAAAATTAATTTCCTGAGAATATTATTTTACTAAGAACAATGATTATTATGATAGAGAAACATAAGAAAACTTATATGAACTGATACAGAGGTCAGAAAACTCAACTAGAAGAATAATAGGCACAATAAGCACAATATTGTAAGTAAAAGAAATATCAAAATTGAGGTTAGCTCAAATTAAATGCAATAGTAGAGCCCAAATGATCATCCACATCCACACACACACACACACACACACACACACACACACACACAAACATACACACACACACATATATATATATATATATATATAAATATATATATATATATCCCTCTTGATAGAAAAATGGGAGGTTCTGATGGCTGAATATTGAACATATTGTCAGACTGGAAAACACCATATTGATTTGCTTTGCCAAATTACTTTTCTATGTTAAAATCAAGAGTTCTATAGAACTCTTATAGTGAAAAGGCAGTAAAGAAAGAAATGTCTATGTTATAATTCTTTTAAAGCATCAAAGCAATTTAACATATTAATATATGCCTGGTTTTCTCCTTTTTTTCCTCTGGATACACTGTTTTGTTCTTGTGTCAAGTGGGGTTTATTGAGAAAATGGGGTTTGGTTTATTGAGAAAGTGGGATCCTTTTTTCCATCATCAAAAAATCACTGCCAAAATAAGGGAGTTGATTTATAGTATAAAAATGATTCATATGATACTTCATAATTATAAAATTATGAAATTATTTTGAAGTTACATCTTTAGTCAACTTAATCAACGAAGTCTAGTCTTTAAGATTTATTTTTGTCTTATGGGTTTAATATGCAATCTTATGAGATTTATATCTATTAGTCTGGAGAGTTACAGTAATTAACCTGTTTTTCTGGTATTTGAGTGGATTCTAATATTATCACTATCTATGTGAAATTTAAGAATTTAAGTATTTTCATAATTCCTATTGAATAATTTTTTAACCAAGATGATTTTTAAACTCAAAGAGGAAGAAAAAAAGGATATTGAATCAATTTTAGCTGTTGAAACATGAAAGAAATAATATTATCTAGCCCTAAGCTATGTTAGTGAAACTTACTAATTGAAGTAAAATTTCTGGGAAATATATTTGATATCTTTTAATTTTTTAATTCAGATATAAACATCTGAATTATCATTGTCAGTAATACACTATTCAAGGGAACATGTCATAAGCTATTCCAAATAGAATGTTATCAGACAAAGTGACAGGTAGATGTCTTAGTCTAAGAAAGTTGAAGAAATGACCTTGCTTTAATGAAGGTAGAATCTTTAATTCAGTTTCCCTGTTGTGTGATTTCCTTTTTGAACAGAAATCCTTCCCACTTGGTTATCCTGAGCATGGTTATGATACCTTTTGAATAATGTATAATTTATTGCATGGTGGGCAAAATGTTAATTATGACTCTTACTTGAAATAAAAAAAAAACTAAGAATGCTTTATTTACCAATATTGTCACTCTGTGTCCTTAGGTTTGGTAGAATAGGCTTAATTGCACCGAACCAGGCCTCTGCTTCCTCCTTTCTTAGCAAATTCTCTTAACATGGCAGATAAAACTGTGCAATATCACACACACACATGCATGTAAGTATAGACACACATGTACACATATACACAATGCATACCTATATGAATTATATATTATCACATGTTTCATATATTATTATAATATCATGTAATATATTATATTCATAAAAGTTTTATATCTTATATGGTTTGTGTATATATCTATATATATAAATATAAATATATGTAATTTAATTTAAATTCCTGATGAACATCTAGAAAAAGAAATAGTCATTACAATGGACAAACATGAATTCAATACAAACCAGTCATGGCAGAATAACCTTATCAATACTTGAATAACTTGATAACTTACTAAACTAAAAGATCAAAGTAATGCTGTAGATATAGTTTACACTAATTTTTGGTAGTCTCCCCATCACTATTGTGGAAAATACTATGTACTGACTTGGCAATAGTATTATTAGATGAAGTCATAAAATATTCAATAGTTGCACCCAAAATATGGTCATTAATAGTTTGATGTCAACACAGTTTGAGATTTCAGTTCAATACCCACCAGTGGTCTGTAGTGGATTCATTTCTATTTAACATTAGTATCAGTGGCTTGATGAATGGCATATATAAGCCTCTTATAAAATCTTTCAGTATTATAAATCAAGGAAAGAAAAATAAGACAAACTGAATGATAAGACAAGATTCAAAATAATATTTAACAGCATTGAACTCTAGTTCAAATATAATAAAGGAAATTTAATAGAGATCAATAAATCTTATACTTGGATTTAAAAAATGACTTCTAAGCACAAGATGAGAAAGATATATTCAATGTGTTGATCAGGCATTTTTCAATCATTTCCAACTCTTAGTGATCCCATTTGGCGTTTTTCTGGTCAAAGATGCTAGAATAGTTTGCTATTTCCTTCTAAAGCTCATTTTATAGATGAAGAAACTGAGCCGGAAAGGATTATGTGACTTTCTTTGGATTACATGGTCTGATGTCAGACTTGAACTTAGGATGATGAGTCTTCCTAACTCTTCCTAGCTTCACCACTCAAACCATGATACCACCTAATTCCCCAAGTTGTTCAAAAGTATGTCAGAAAATAAAAGATCTTGGAATTTTATTAAAATAAAAGTTTTATATGGATTCAGCAATATGGTATGGCAATCAAAAAACTAATGTGATCTGGACTTGCCTTAACATAAACATAGATCATTGGTAGTTATAAACTCCTCCAACCAGCATGCACTTACCTCCTTTCTACCTCCAAGATTTAAACTTGGCACTTCAAATTCATAATGGATGAGCAGATTGCTGTCTCTGGTTGTTGATCACTCCAGAATGAACAAAATTCCTTTGCAGGAGATGATGCCCTTCAGACTATCTTCCTTTTCATTGGTGGACACCCAAGATATCAGCATCTGGGGTGAGTATGAAAAACCAACTATGTAGGGGAATAGACCCAGAACTACTGAAATATTCTAACTCCAATATACCCCATTGAAAATGGTTTTGTCAGGGGCAGCTAGGTGGTGCAGTGGAGAGAGCACCGGCCCTAGAATCAGGAGTACCTGAGTTCAAATCTGGCCTCAGACACTTAATAATTACCTAGCTGGGTGGCCTTGGGCAAGCCACTTAACCCCATCACCTTGAAAAAACCTAAAAATAAAAGACAAAAAAACAGATGAAAATGGTATTGTCAGCAAGTGTTGACATGGAGAAAATCTGGCAAGATACTTTCTTCAAAAGTGTGACTCTGAAGAACACCATACTGCTTAAGAAATACCTCCAATTCCCAAAGTCAAAAGAGAAAGGATGGCATAGATTATGTTCAAGACCTTTAACATCCCAGCCATGTATATTGTCATCTGTGTTGTGCTCTCCCTGCATTTCTAGTTACAGGTATTGTGATGAATTCAGATATTGGTGTGATCCACTGTGTGACAGTTTATGAAGATTCTGTCCTTCCCCATGCTATCCTCTATCTGAAACTGACTGGCCATCATCTGACAGACTAGCTCATGAATATCTTGACAACACAAGGAACAATTTCACTATCACAGCTGATAGGGAAGTTCTATATAACATCAAGGAGAAGCTGTTATGTAGCCCTAGATTTTGAGCAGGAGATGGTTGCTACTGAAATTAGCTCTTTTTTGTTTCTTTTTCTTTTTTCTTTTTTTATCTTTTGCAAGGCAATGGGGTTAAATGACTTGCCCAAGGTAACAGAGCTAGGTAATTAAGTGTCTGAGACTGGATTTGAACTCGGGTCCTCCTGACTCCAGGGCTCATGCTTTATTCACTACACCATCTAGCTGCTCAATTAGCTTTCTTTGGAAAACAGTTATGAGCTTCCTGATGGCCAGGTTATTAACATTGGCAAGGAGAAGTTCTGGTACCCAGAAGCTCTCTTTCAACCTTTTTTTAAGTATGCAATCCTGTAGAATACACAAAACTACCTTCAGCTCAATCATGAAATGTGGCTTTGGCATCTGTAAAGATTTTTATGCCAATACTATATCATCTGGTATTACCACCAAGTACCCAGACACTGCTGTTAGGATATAAAAGGAGATTACAGCCCTAGACCTGCCCCACCTGAGCAAAATACTTTGGCTGGATTGGAGGTTCAATTCTGGTGTCTTTTGTTTTCCACCTTCTAACAGATGTAGATCAACAAGTATGAAAATGATGAATTTGGGCCTTCCATTGACCACTTCACCTAGAGGGTGCAATGGATAGAGCACTGGCCTTGGAGTGAGGAGGACAGGAGCTCTAATCCAACCTCAGACACTTGACTCTTACTAGCAGTGTGACTTTGGGTAACTCACTTAACTTTAATTACCTTGCATTCAGGACCATCTCCAGTTATTCTGATTTATATCTGGCCACTGGACCCAAATGACTATAGAGGAGAAAGTGAGACTGGTGACTTAGCACAGTACCTCTTCATTCAAAACCAATTCATGTGCTTGTCATGACATCACCTTCCTGATGTGGTCTTCTTCGAGAATGAAAGACAAAACATCATCAACAAATGCTTCTAAGTGGACAGTGGTTTTTTGGTATTTTATTTTATTTTATTTTTTTATTCAAGGGTGTGTCATGATCATTACCTTCCCAAAAGACATGGTATTGTCATAGCATTTTTTGCCCTTGACTCGGGATTTTAAAACTGGAATGGTGAAGCAATCTAAGTCAGATAAAGGCAAACATTCTCATGGTTTTAGAGTTCATCTTCAGGACTCTGTAAGAATTTTACTGATCATTCCAAATATTGTATAATTCATTGTTACAGAAAGTTGCTTGCCTCTATAAAAGCTATCCTACTCTACACAAATTAATTACTTAGTATAACTCTAGACTAGGGAGAGGGGAAGGGGAAAGAGGAGAAAGAAAAGGATTGTTTCATATGTTAATTGTGCAATAATTTTTAAAAAAAATTCTGCTTTAACTCTTGTTCCTTTTTTTAATTGTCAGAGTCTGTGATTCCCTAATTTTGCTCCTTGCCCCAAACACAGATCTGAATGAAGACTTTTTTATGATTTCCTCAGACGTTCCATGATATTAGTACCAGTATTTGAAGGAGAGAAGGAGTTTTACCTGAAGATTGACTCAAGACTAGTTCAAATAAAAGTGTACATGTTAAAGAAAAAAAGTGAGAAGCATAGATTATAGAAGTAATGATGTGATAGGCATCATGATAGATTTTGCTTAGGTCTGTGTAGCACTACTTAGGATAGGATGAGACCTTCTAGATAACATCGTATATAGATCAATTAAAGGAACTGAGGATTTAAAAGGAAAATTATCAGGGCAGACATGATAACTCTCTCCAAGTATTGTCAGAGATTAAACTCAATGTGTTTGTCTTCAGAAGATAAAACCAGAAACTATGGGTTAAAGTTGCAAGGAGGAGATTTTGTACTTGATTTCTAGAAAAGTTTTCTTTAAAATGGAACTCCTGAAGAGTGGGATGGGACGCCTTAGCAGTTAGTGGTTTTCCCCTCTTTTAAGGTAATTAAGTCAAAGATGAATGACAACTTGTTAGGTACAGTTTAGAGGCATAAATTAGTCTAAATGTCTACAGAAATTCCTTCTTACTTAAATTCTAGGATTTTCTTTTCCTTTAAAGGTATTATTTGCATTTTAGTATTGTCCTTCAATGCTAAAGGGTAACTGATGGCAAAAATTTCAGATAACATGGCAAAGTTAGTAGGGGAAATACTGGGAAAGGTTTTTCTCTAGTTCTCAAATCACAATTCTTTATCTGTTGGACTAATATTGCCCACAAATGCTTCATTTCATATATACTCAGCTATCTTTTGAGAATCTTTACAGATATACAATCCTTTGTTTTCATATAGTTTCTATATTATTTATATAGTTTAAAGGTGAGTTTAATATAGTTTGTTTTATTTCACTTTAATATCTGACTATTACTCCCTTTTTTCTCAATAAAACATCCCTGATAAAAAAAGAACAACAAATAGAGGAGGAGAATACTCTCCTGTAAAACAAAGTTATGTCCAAATGAATTTGACATGATATTCAATAGTAAATCCATGGTCTCAATCATTGAAAAGAAGAAAGTTGGCTATATTTTTTATCTTGTCTTTTTTGGGGGAGTGGTAGCATTATAATTATGTACCTGATGTCCAATTGTATCCTAGTCTCTATTAATCTCTTCAATCAACAATTACCAATTACTGAAAATATGCTATGTTCCAGGCATTGTGGCAAGGTCTGAAGATACAAATACAATGAATGAAACAATATAGAAAAAAAAAATTACTTTTCCTCTGTCTTTGAACTCCAATTTTATTTAAGGACATTTCCTTAAAATTTAAGGTTTATTTTTTCCCCAGTTATTTCCTTTATGTTAGTCACTGTAAAGGATAAGGATTCTGCCTATATTAGACTTTAAATTTTATAAGGATTGGGTATATGTCTTATTAAATTTTGTATTCAATATGGTTTTCTGCAAAGAATAAATATTTCATAATTTTTATTGAAATGAATTGTATCCATTACAATGCCTAGCTCCAACTCAAAATATATCTGAGGCTGTTAATACTTATCACTTCCAATAACATAATTATCAACTTAAATATTATTGTACTCACAGAGATTTCATAGCTTCTACAATTTTGGTAAATAGTTTCATAATATTTGGGGCATAAAGATGATAGTCCAATGAAGGACCCATGCTTAAGGGTTGATTATTTTGTACTTGTCAGAACTTTTGTTCTATTTGTCAAATCTTCCAGAAACTAGAGTCACATCCGTACTAAAAGAAAGTAGCTGCAGAGTGTGTTACTAGAAGTGTAATTGTCAGAACAAGAAATATCTGCTATTGCATTGCTTTGTCTTGTGAAGACCAATAAAATGAAAAAGGTTTAAATTATGTTGATGTTTTTTAAATTTATTTTTATTAAAGATATTAATTTTCCCCCCAATCTTGCTTCCCTCCCCCACACCACGGTAAGCAATCTGTCAGTCTTTACTTTGTTTCCATGTTGTACCTTGATCCAAATTGGGTGTGATGAGAGAGAAATCATATCCTTAAAGAAGAGACAAGAAGCCTAAGAGGTAACAAGTTCAGACAATAAGATATCTGTTTTTTCCTGAATTAAAGGGAATAGTCCTTGAACTTTGTTCAAACTCCACAGCTCTTTATCTGGATACAGATGATATTCTCCTTTGCAGACAGCCCAAAATTGTTCCCAATTGTTACACTGATGGAATGAGCAAGTCCTTCAAGGTTGATCATCACCCCCATATTGCTGTTAGGGTATACAGTGTTTTTCTGGTTCTGCTCATCTCACTCAGCATCAGTTCATGCAAATGCCTCCAGGCTTCCCTGCAATCCCATCCCTCCTGGTTTCTAATAGAACAATAGTGTTCCATGACATACATATTCCACAGTTTGCTAAGCCATTCCCCAATTGAAGGACATTTACTTGATTTCCAATTCTTTGCCACCACAAACAGGGCTGCTATAAATATTTTTGTAAAAGTGATGTTTTTACCCTTTTTCATCATCTCTTCAGGACATAAACCCAGCAGTGGTATTGCTGGGTCAAAAGGTATGTACATTTTTGTTGCCCTTTGGGTGTAGTTCCGAATAGCTCTCCAAAAGGGTTGGATGAGTTCACAGCTCCACCAACAGTGTAATAGTGACCCAGATTTCCCATAACCCTTCCAACAATGATCATTATCCTTTCTGGTTATATTGGCCAATCTGAAAGGTGTGAGGTGGTACCTAAGAGAAGCTTTAATTTGCATTTCTCTAATAATTAATGATTTAGAGCATTTTTTCATATGGCTATGGATTGCTTTGATCTCCTCATCTGTAAATTACCTTTGCATATCCTTTGACCATTTGTCAATTGGGGAATGGCTTTTTGTTTTAAAAATATGACTCAGTTCTCTGTATATTTTAGAAATGAGTCCTTTGTCAGAATCATTAGTTGTAAAGATTGTTTCCCAATTTACTACATTTCTTTTGATCTTGGTTTTATGTTGATGTTTTAAAACTTTTAAAGATGGATGAATGGTCAGGGTGAAATAAATTAAGAATGTGAGGGTTATCAATGAGATATATCAAAAGAGATTTGAAGTAGGAACTAAAACTAGGTTATCATGTTTTAGCAGAGAGTATGATATATATATATATATATATATATATATATATATATATATATATATATATATAAAGAGAGAGAGAGAGAGAGAGAGAGAGAGAGAGAGAGAGAGAGAGAGAGAAATTGGGAGAAGGGGTTGTTATTTAGTATAATAAGAAAAAATGGGTGCCAATATCATTACTATGGAGAGCAATGTTAATGTTAGAGACCCAGACTTTAGTGTCTTGTATGCACATAGGGGTAGTTTTCAGAGATCTAGATTGGAAACAGTGTGTGGTCCGAAGAATGTTGTAACTATAGAACTATTATACAATATCTGTGAAACAGCTTGAGTGGAGAGATTGAAAAGAATACATAATGATACAGCCTTCCTAGGAGGACAAGTTCATAAAGCAGCGTCATCCAAATTTGACTACTTTTCACAGGTAGGGTTTTTTATCTTCTGTTCTTATTTTCCAACATCACTATTGATATGGACAAATAAAGGCAAGCTCATCTGTTTTATTCTCCGGACTAAAGGCATGTCTATAATAATGTGTGAGATTAAGTAATTTTCACATTAACAGAAGTCTCAAATCTCCTGAGGAGTTTGATTGATTCCAACAAAATTTTCATGCTTACTATTTTTAATTACGAAATGTCCATTTTCCAGGCTTTTTTTGCTCCCCTTATACTTTTTTCTTTCTAAGTCATACAAAAGAAATTTCTTTATTAACCATATTGCAAAAGAAAACAGACCAAAAAAAAGGGAGGAGGGGATATATGTATTTTTTTAAAAATTATGCCTCAATCTCCATTCAGAGTTCATCAGTTCTCTCTTTAGAGCTGGATAGCATTTTTCATTACAGGTCCTTTGGAACTGTCTTGGATCATTTCCAGATCAAAGTAACTAAATTATTTACAGTTAATCATGCTTGCAATAGTCCTGTCACTGTGCACAATGTTCTCCTATTTCTTCTCTCTTCACTTTGCATTAGTTCATACAAGTCTCTTGAGGTTTTTCTGAAACGATTGTGCACATCATTTCTTATACCATAATAATGTATCTTTATAAGTATCATAACTTGTTTAACCATTTCCCAAATGATAGGAATCCCTTCAATTTCTCATTCTTTGCCACCACAAAAAGAGTTGCTATAAATATTTTAGTAGAATTAAGTTTTCCCCTCAACACATTTTTATCTCTTTTGAATACAGATCTAGTATGATGATATTGCCTGACCAAACCCTTTAATCAGTTCCAAATTTATCTCTTGAATTATTGAATCAGTTCACAACTCCACCACCTGTGCATTACTATTCTAGTTTTCTGAAATTTCCTCCAACATTTGCTTTTTTTGTCATTTTATCCACTAAGATAAATTTGAAGCAGTTATGTGCAGAGTGGTTTTAATTTGCATTTCTGTAATTAAATGATCTAGAACATTTTTATGTGACTTTAATTTCTTCTTTTGAAATCTTCCTCTTCATATCCTTTGATCATTTATCAATTGGGGAAAGGCTCTTTTTTAAAATAAATCTGGCTCAGTTTCACATATATTTGGGAAACATACTTTTATCAGAAAATTGCTATATATATATATATATATATATATATATATATATATATATATATATATATATTGCTGCATTATTCTTGTCTGTGCAGTTTTTTAAAATTTCATATAATTAAAATTATCTACATTTACTTCCCAAGATCTCTTTTTTCTCTTATTTGGCCATAAACTCTTCACTATCCATAAACCTTACGATATCACTCTTTTCACTTTGTCTTGGTATATTGTATGAGATGTTGGTCTATTCTGTTTCTGTGATATTATTTGTAATGATTTTAAATGGCATTTTTCTTTTTTTGAATCCCTTCCTACTGCATTTTGTTGGTAATATAGAAATGCTAATGACTTATATAAGTTTACTTTATATCCTGTAACTTTATTCAAGTTTTAATTGCTCCAACTAGCTTTTTTAGTTGATTCTCTAAAATTCTCTAAGCATAGCATCATATTATTAGTTTTGTTTTCTCATTACATATTTTCTTCCTTCAATTTTTTTCTTATTTTATTAGTATAGCTAGCATTTCTAGCACAAAATTGAGCAACAGTGATGATAATGGACATGCTTTCTTTACCCTTGATCTATTGGGAAGGCTTCAAATTAATCCTTATTATAGATTTTTGCTTTTGGTTTTAGATAAATATTACTCTACATATAAGAAAGGCTCTACTTATTCCTATTCTGTCTAATGTTTTTAATAGCAATAGCATTATATTTTGTCCAAGTCTTTTTCTGCATTTTTTTTCTTTTGTAATTGATTTGGCTGTTTGTTCTTTGAAGGAAAAGTCTAATCTTCAGGGATAAGATTTTAGAGAAATTATTATAAATGAATAAATTGAATTGAATTAATTGTAAATTGTGAATGACCTGAATGATGTGAATTACCTCACACCTATTGACCTTCCCTTTGAAAAAGGAGATTAACCACTACTTTCAGCATTTAAGATTTGATGATGTTTTTCCTTGGCTCTCAAAGAAGACATCAAGGGAAGTGATGTCATGACAAGCACATGAATTGGATTTGAGTGAGGGAGTGCTGTGCAAAGTCATCAGCCTTACTTTCTCCTCTAGTCATCTGGGTCCAGAGGTCAGATATACATCAAGATGACTGAATAACCCTGGATGTGAGGTAATCCAGGTTAAGTGACTTGCCCAATGTCTCACACAGCTAGGAAGTATCAAGTGTCTGGGTTCACATTCAAATTCATATCCTCCTGACTCCAAGACCAATGCTCCATCCATTGCACCATTGAGCTGCCCCATATAGGATTTACTTGATAAAGGATGATTCTTTGCAAAATCTCCACATATCAGTGTAAGGTATTTCTTGTCCTAAGTCATGTTCATGTGTTTATTATGCCTATGAAGTATTATTTTACCTCGGATCTTCTTGACGACAGACCCAGCTCCCTATCCAATGAATCACTTAGTTGCCTCAAATATAGACTTCTTAGCTTGAACTCAAAGATCTTTCACAGACTGGATATAACCCCAATCTACCATTCCAATATTATTTAACTTTTTTTTCAAATGAAAACAAGGGCACTTTCAGAAAGAAAGATTTTCAGTCTTCTGTTGTTCCTATTAGTAGTTCTTGAGGTCAACTTCCAAGTCAAATTTCTATGATAAACATGACCATTACAATGATCACAACAATTTTACATAAATTTTCATTTTTCAAAATACTTTTAAATTTTTATTTTCCAAAATTAATCTTTCAAGGTAGGTAGTCCAAATGTAATTTTTCTCATTTTTACAAATGAGGAAACTAGGGCTTGTAAATTTTAAGTGGCTTATTAATTGTATCACAGGAGAGGTATATCAATGCTTGTACTTGAATCTATAATTTTTTTTAGTCAAAGAATCTAATTCTGTCTTTGATTGCATCAGTAGAGGAAAGATGTCTGCAACAATGGAAGGAATAGTCTCACCCTACTTATCCTTAGTGATAATACCTCTACAGTACCATGTTCAGTTCTTGGTGCCACATTTTAGGAATGAAATTGACAAAAGAATGTGTTCAGAGTGGGGTGAACAGGATGGTAAAGATACAGAAAAAGATGCCATATATCGATTAGTTGAATGACCTGGGAACATTTAGCATAGAGTAAAGAAAACTTAAGTGTCCTGACTAAAGATATCTGATAGCTGTCTTCAAGTGTTTTAAGAGCTATCATGTGAAAGAGGTATTATACAAACTTTATTAGTAGATGGCTGAATTAGGAACAGTGAGTGAAAATTATGCAAAATTAGATTTTGCTTCAATGTGATAGAAAATTATCTGATAACAGCAGAAGAAATTGTGAAGTAGTAGGTTTCCCTTGCTTTCTTCCCCTCTTTTGTTCACCAGCATAATGAATTCTTTCAGGGTAAGAAAACTATAAGGCAGATCAGCAACAATTCTGCAGAAAATAATTCCTTTAAATGTAGAATGGAACTAAGGGAAGCTGTTGACTTTGTGAGAAATCAAGAAACAATAAAACAAAACCAGAAGAATGAAAAAACTAGAAGAAAATGTGAAATGTCTTATTGGAAAAATAACTGATCTTGAAAACAGATCCAGAAGAAATAATTTAAAAATTATTGGGCTACCTGAAAGTCATGACCAGGAAAAGTGTCTAGAGTTCATTTTTCAAGAAATCATCCAGTAAAATTATCCTGGTATCCTAGAAGTAGAGGGTAAAATAGAAATTGAGGGAATCCATTGATCACCTCCTCAAAAAAGATCTCAAAATAAAACCTCTGAGGAATATTGTAGTCAAAATCCAGAACTCCCAAGTCAAGGAGAAAATGTTACAAGGAGTCAGAAAGAAACAATTCAAATATTGTGAAGTTACAACTTTACATAGGATATAGCAGACCTTATAGGGCTTAGAATATGATATTCCAGAAGACAAAAGAGTTTAGATTACAACTGATAATCAACTACCAGCAAAACTGAACATCCTCTTTCAGAAGAAAAGATGGTCATTCAATAAAAGGGAACTTTCAAAATTTCTTGTTGAAATGATCAGAGCAGAACAGAAAGTTTTATCTTTAAGAACAGGACTCAGGTGAAACATAGAGAGGGTAGGTGGGAAGGGCAAATTGTGAGTGATTTAATGATGTTGAATCACTTGTATGAACCTTCTCATTTATTTTATTGGTCTGTTAGAAGGTGCATATATAGACAAGGCATAGGAGGGAGTTGAATATAAAGATATAATATATAATAAAGATGAAGTTATTGGATGACAAAGGAATGTACTGGGAGAAATGGAAAGGAGAGATGGAACGGGCTAAGTTATTCATATAAAAGAGGCAAGAAAAATCTTTTGCAATGGAGTAGAAGGTGTGGGTGTGGTGAGGGGGAAGGCGTGAAACTTCACTCTCATTGGAAGTGGCTTAGAGAGTAAATCACATACATACACACTCAATTGGGTATAGAAATCTATCGGTAGGAAAATAGGAGAGGAAAGGGATGGGAGAAAGGAGATAGGGGGAGGGGAGGGGAGGTATAGGTGTAGGTGATAGAAGAGAGGGAAGATCATGGGAGAAGGTAATCAGATACAAAACACTTGAGGAGGGACAGGGTAAAAGGCGAAAGAATAGACTAAATGGGAATGGAGAGAGGACAGAGGGAAATCCAGTCAGTAATAATATCGAAGCAATTTTTCTGATGAACTTATGATAAATAATTCTATCCATCCCAAAGAAAGAGCTGATGATATCTGAATATGAAAAGAAGCATACTTTTTTGCCTTCTCACTTCATTTTTCCTGCGGTTTCTTTTTTCTTTCTGAGGGAAGGATTGTGTTCACTATTACAATAAGACTAGTGTAGTAATATGAAAAAAAATTTAAAAAAAGAATAGGTATCTTTCAAAAGTGAATCAGTAAGGGGCAGTTAGGTGGCACAGTAGAAAGAGCACCAGCCCTGGAGACAAGAGGACCTGAGCCTCAGACATTTACTACTTAATTAGTTGTGTAACCTAGGCCAAGTCACTTAACCCCATTGCCTTGCAAAACAAAAACCTAAAAATATTGATTCAACAAAAGCAAGATTTACAGGAATAGTTGTTTAGTTTATAAGCATATGATTGTCAAATACAAGGCATGGATGCATTTTGTTAGTACAAATTTGGTGAAATTAAGTTGAATTTTCAAGATACATTGAGGAAGATCAGTATAGAGAGGAATATAATTACTTCATTTTTGAACATGTTGAGATTGAAACAAAACTGTAATCACTAGATCAGAATTTGAATAGTCAATTGAGAAGTTCAGAGGAAAGACTGCTTCTGGTTATATACATTTTAGAATCATCTTGCTTTACTAATGACAATCAAAGTCATCAAAAAAAGTAAAATCTCCAAGAAATTTTTTTTCTAAAGGCATGAGTTGGTCCTTTTTCTTTGCATTTTTTTAGATTTTTCAAGGCAATGGGGTTAAGTGGCTTGCCCAAGGCCACACAGCTAGATAATTATTAAGTGTCTGAGGCCAGATTTAAACTCAGGTACTCCTGACTCTAAGATCAGTGCTCTATCCACTGCTCCACCTGGCTGCCCCTTTCTTTGCATTCTTGATGCTTATAGACTATAAATATTTAGCTCTGTCAGTAGTTTCTCACAAAATATCCTAATTCTAGGTGATTGTGTACTACATGAATGTTATGAGAAACAAATTAATTTCAGTAACTGTTACCCTATTTTAAATTATGGATTGAAATGAATTGTGTCTCAGTGTCCTTGTTTAAGTCAAAATGAGAAGTGTTAGGAAAGGTTTTCTGTGAGGGCAGCTATATCTATTATCCTAAGGATCTTCTTTATCCTATATCAAGGAAAAGAAAGTCATTTAAAAAAATTGATCAAACCCTTATGAGCAAAATAATTGTATCTGAAAGTTCTTCATAATTCAACATTGTCATATTGAAATGTGTTATGTGTTATAAAAGCAAATAGGATTTAGAGTATTAAATTCTCTTTTTTCTTTTGCCATTTCATTTTTTGAAGAAGGCAGTATGATACAGTGGATAGAGCACTGATCTTAGAATTAAATTTAAACCTTACATATTGGAATGGTATAAATGTCTGATTCTCAACACAGTCAAGAGGGTCAGGTTTACTCAGCTTGTAAAAGTATATTTGTCAAACATAGAGCAAGGTTACATATAAGCCTATGTACTGGATCTGTTGAGATCAACTGAATTGATTGCCAAGATTTTTGTTTGCCTCTTCTTTTTTCTATGATGATCACAATAGCTGATCTCATTTATATAGTGATTTTTATGTCCACATAGGACTTTACATATTTTATCCCATTTGATCATCACATCATCCTTGGGAAGTACTGCTATTTTTATCTATATTTTGGAGAGAAGGTAATCTGAGAGAAGTTGAGAAATTTAACTGTGGTCACATAGTAGTAAGGATCAGTCAGAATTTGAACTCAGGTTGACTCTCAGTCCAGTACCTTTAAATACTGTGCCACCTACCTACAGTTAGCACTTTTATTTTGATATAAAGTGCTGATGTAGCACTTTCAAGTTTGCAAAGTATTTTATATACATAATTCAAGCCTCAGGTCATATCCAGCAAAATCAATCATTGAGAAATAGAAAATTGGATAATTTTGGGAATACAAAAGGTTGTTTTGTTTGGAACTTTTAAAAATATAATATATTCTGTTAGGAAAAAGATAAAAAATACTTTTATACTCCAGTTGTTTTCATGTCCACTTTCCATCAGCACCTGCAAGTACCCAGGGTTTTGCAAAAATATCTTCATTGAAAGCTTAGAACTTCCTCCCCTTGAAATTCTATCTACTCTCCATGGCCTTCCTTCTTCCTGGAAATGTTTAGAGGCCTAGGGATAGCTTATTGCAGAAGAAGATTGAGGTTCAGTTTCCACCTTTGATAGTCTGATTCTTCAGTCATGAACAAGTCATTTAACTTCTCAGGGACTACAACTTGCTAAGAGTAACAAACACCTATTTGGCAGAAAGAGTGCAAATTTTTCAAAAATCAAAATCTTTTGGTTGGAGTATGGAGAGAAATATTTTTAATGTGATGCTGTTGTTTGTCTTTTATTCTTGAAAAAGATAATGACATCAGGGAGGTGATGCTATGACATGCATGTGAACTCAATTTGAGTGGGGGGGCGGTGCTCTAAGTCACCAACCTCACTTTCTCCTCTGGAGCCATCTGGGTCCAGTGGCCAAATATGAATCAAGACAACTGGAGATGGCTTAGATATGAAACGATCAAGTCATGCAGCTAGTAAATATCAAGTGTCTGAGGTCAGATGTGAATTCAATTCTTGCTGACTTCAAGAGATTTCTACGGTTTAATGGGTTGCACTGTGGACTCTGAGTTCAGTGATCTGAGTAGAAATCTCACTGGAATCACTTTCTACCTTTGACATGTCTTTATATATACAGGAAGAGAGTACTTGATTCTCATTTAGCCTAGGACCAAAATGATGGATGAACTATCCTACTTATCTCTTAACCTATTTTTAATGTGCTATTATGAGCCTATAGTGATTTTTTTTCTTTCTAACATACTCAAACATATGTATGCATACAATTTTTTTCCTTCTCATCTACACCATTTTCACTATCAGAATAAGCTCAAGACTAGGTTTAGGAATAATCTAGCACTTTTTTTTTGCAAATATCTTTCCATGTGCTTATAATACAAGTTTCTTGAGAGTTTTTCCCTAAATTCAAGAAAATACTTTCATTATTTATTGGAATGTATGATATATGGAATATATTAGAATAATATAATGAATAAGTGAAAGACTGTTATAATGGGCAATTTACTCAGATCATTATGCAACCAATCATTTCACTTGAATTACTTGAAATAAATTAAATGAAATTAAAATGAGTTTTCACAGAATCTCAAAGTTCATTCCTCCAGCTTTAAGTGACAATCTCTAATTTGTATCTTTCTCTCTTTGACTTTTCCCCCTTTGTACCCTCTGGCACAGTGCATGACATATAGCTGGTGCTTAGTAAATTTTTTCTGATTTATTTATTGGAACAGATTTTTCAGATTCTCAATTATTTTTTTCTGACTCATATTTATTCAATTTTTAAAATAAACTTATAATAAAACCTGCATTTTTATACTCCCTATGTTAATTCTTTCTTTTTGCATAATAGAATATAAATTATTGTATAATATTTCTATTTTTAAAAAATTATTAGTTTCTAGGTGACCTAGAATATGATCTATTTTTATAAAAGATAATATAATGCTGAAAATTATGCATATTCTTTAATGTTCTCATTCAGAAAATGCCATAAACCTTTCAGTTCTAAATTCTCAAAAATTTATTTCATTTCTGTTTCTCTTTCTATTAGATATCCCTAGGTATGAGAAAGAAATATTGAAATCTTAGATAGTTATTTTGTCACTTTTTTTGCAATTCAGGTAAAGTTTCCCTTATGAATTAAGATGCAATGACAATCAGAGCATACAAATTGGGCATAAATATTAGCTAATTGCCTGGGTTGTTACAAAGATTATAATTTTCATATTTATCTTTTGTGATAGTATTAATTTTTTCCTTGCTGATATCAAGAGTAACAATCTTTCTTTTTTTATATGCACAGTAGTTTTTCTACTCTCCATGTATCTTTTCCCTTTCCATGATTCTTTTGTGCAATAAATGGTTAATTTGTATTTTATCCATCCTGTCATATGCTTTTCTTTCATTGATTTGTTTAATGCATCTAATGTTGTGATTTTTCAAGTGTTCCCCATTCCAATCCTATTCAACCATATCAATCAGATCTCAGGAAGTGCATGGAGGTGAGATATTACTATAGACACCCTAAAAGATGTAAAAAAGAATCTAGAATTCAAAATTTGAGATACTACCACTGTTTTTACAACATCCTTATACCAAGTCCCTGCCTCTCAAGAAGCTGCTACTACTCCCTTACTTTGGAGTAGCATCATTTCTATTGACCCATGTCACTGTTTTAACATTTGGCTTCTTTGAAGCACTTATATTTTAAGGTCAAAAGATACCTTATTGTTAGAGGTTGGGAGTTAGTAGAAATTAGGACCATGGCCTAGATTGTAAGTGGTATAATCTGGACTCTAAAACAAACCATCTCTCCCCTGGAATCAAAGTATCTGACCAGAATTCTCAGAATAACTACCTATGGTAAAATTAAAGTAATGCTGTCTATATCCTAGACTTTGGGTTCAAAATATTTCCTGCTTCTATCCAGGATAAATCTTCCCCCTATAGCCTTGCCAAAGATCTTGTGATCCTTCTGACCTTTACCTTGCCTACCAGAATTGCTCCAGACACCAGAATTCTAAGTTATGTCCCTGCTTGTTAACTAAGTGGGATCTTTCTTCTTATCACTCAGGATGTTGTTTATTACTTCAGTGAAGATACTACACTCCCAATTACATCATATTTATTTGTGACCAAATCTTAGCATCCTTTGTAATTACCTCTGTCACCTATTTGATTGCAGTTTCCTTTCAAGAAAGATCATATATTAATAAAGCTTAGATTCCCCACAATGACTAGAATAGTATCTCATATTATTCACCCAACATAACTTCAATTACTTGGAGGAAAATAATGTCATTTGATAATGGACCAGTCAACTCAAGCTCCTATTTCCAGGCTGTTGTTGGTTATAAAGGTCTAATCAATTACATGATAATCTCTATTTATCAATCATCTGTCTCTCTGTCAATATTACCTATGTACTCTTCTCTCTGGCAATCTGTCAATTTACCCTGTTACTATTTCTAGGCACTTTGACAAAGGTGATATTTAATTATGAAATAATGGAAAGGGAAAGAATGATATTGTCCCTTGATGTGAGCTAGAGGAAGACCGTGGAACTACAAAATTTTAAATCTAATTGGGCCAGGTCAGTCCAATTTCCATAGAATAATCTTAACCCTCTCCTCAAGATTACTGAGAATATTCAGGATTCAGCTAAAATTTAAGTATCCTTCAACTGTGGAAAATGCATTTATGGGTAGGAAAGAAGAAATGGATGTATAAGAAGCTCTGTGTGTCAATATAAGAAAGATATATGTGCATTCAGCCATATCATAGACTGAAATGCTGTAAAGGACTTTAGGGACTGCCCCACAACTCCTATATCATGCTGGAATCCCTTTTAAAGGTCCCTAATATATTCATTCAAATTTTATGCAAATATTTCTGGGGAATAAGTGCCTTAAATCTTACAAATAACCTATCTGATTATTGGACAATTTAATTATTTAAAAATTCTTTCTTATATTTACTCAAAATTCATTTTTCTGTATTTTTTCCATTAGTCCATTTGTAACTATAGTGAGCAATCTTTCTGGATGGGGCAGAACTTAATGTCAGCTACCTTAACTGTATCATCTAGATTTCTTCTCTTTCTATCCTAGTGTTTTTTCTTTCTCACATGAGAGGTTATAGGTTTAATTAGATACAACTTGTTAGCAATTCAGTAAACACCATCTATGTGCCAGCCACTGTATTAGGCACTAAGGATACAAAGACAAGCAAAATATGATCTCTTTTCTCCTAGAGCTCACAGTTTGGTCTGGGGCAATGACTCTTTGTTCCACATGACTTTGATATATCAGGTTTAAGTCAGGTGAAAATTTATTGGTGCAATCATACCAGTGCCCCCAGTTATGAAGTCCTAATTTTCAGATAGGGGTTTGGCTCTAATTTAAAGTTTATGTATCTCTGGATAATCCATAGCTCCTTTAGGTTTAAAGCAAAAAAAAAATCTGAATAAAGTTTAGGCAGAAGTTTATTACTAGATAGGCAACTAGAGAAAAAGTTAGGAAATACTTGAAAAGGAGCAAGGTATAACTTCAATCTGAGCCCTCCATTCTAAAATGCTTTCAGGAACAATCTGATAATCCATCTTAATCTCTGTCTTCTCTATTGAAGTTTATTTGTTTTCTTTAATGTCTCTTGTTGAATTGGTTGTTAACCCTGGACTAGCTATTATTCTGTCAAGTTATTAATTTCTGTGTAGGATTGGGAATGTCATTTTCCCATAGCTATTGCTGCTACTCCTGTCTTATAGTCCTTTATCTTGCCTCTTGAGTGTCACAGTTTATCCTTTATCTTAAACCTTCAGGTGTAATTGAAGTCTACCTCTGGTTTAAAAATTGCAATAGTTTTCAAACCCCATCATGATTGCAATGAAATGTTTGTCCCTCAGAACTGCAAATTCCATGATAACATTCTCAAAGCCTATTAATGCATTTGTAGGATTTAGAGATGAAAGTGCCTATATACACAATCTAGCCTCACTTTATAGGCTGAAGGCCAAAACTCAGAGGAAAGAAGTGAGTTATCCCAAGTCACACAGATTGTAAGGAATTGAGGCAGGATTCCAACCTAGGTCCTCTAACTCTTTTGACTACACTACCTTGTTTCTTCTGAAGCTCAATCCTTCAAATGTGATCTGCCATATTTTCCCCCTAAGCTAAATAACCTCCCTTCTTCTGACTATTAATTTAGTAGTTTCTCTGCCTTTTTGCCTCTATCCTTGGGATATACTTCAGTTTGTCAATGCCCTCCTAAAACACAGAATGAAATGCTTCAGCTATGATATTGAGCAGTGATTGAAGACTAATAGTGTAAATGAACTTTCAAAAAGGAGTTAGAATCAAACTTTTAGGGAAACCTTTTTTATTAACAAAACTCATTTTTTAAAAATGAAATGATTTTGCAGGACTGATTCTTACACAGATTTCTCCACTGTAATTTGTGAAAACCACTGTAATTTGTGAAAACTGTGACTCCAGGCTTATCTTGATTGGAAGGACCTGGTCTAGAGTACAACTAAGGCATAATCAAAATAACTGTGCAGGGAGGGTCCACCAGCAGCATGAACCACAAAGCTTTCTTTTCTGGAGCTCTGTACAAGTACCCAATAAAGAACCAATATTCTATGAATTTCTTTGAGTTCTTAGATTCCTCTACTTTTTGCAGAAACAAAGAAGTATTCCCAGCATATGAGGATGGAAGATACAATCTAATTGACTGAAGACCTCATCCAAATGAAGGTTATAATGTATAGTACAATAGGCAAAAATTCTTATATTTGCTTGTATTCCTTACCAAGGTACCTTGCACATATTCAATAGCTATAGGAGTTAAACAACTATTTTTGACTACCTAGTGATTAAGTTTATAGTAATGTGCATTGTAATTCCATAAAGGTAAGCACAGATTTAAAGGAAAGGAAAAAAGGATAAGAATGAGGTCAATTTAAACCATGGAGATGGTATAATGCTTATCTTCTAAAACAGTACGACAGATGACAAGTTCCCTCAAGAGATTCTTGCTTCTGGCTTAGTCCTCTTGTGTTTTAAAATGTCTTGTTTCCTTTTCAGTGGTAACTTGGATTGCTCAGGAATTGATTCTATAATTGACTTCATCCAAAGAAAAGGGTACATATATACATCCTATTTGATTTGGGCAAAATTTCACAGAAAAAAAGTAGAAAGTAAATACATTTTAGAGCTGCAGAATATAAGAATTTCTCATCTGTAAACTGAATTTGGACAAGATTATAAACAAGTACCTCCTAGTTTCTGATCCTATGAATGTATTACTAGATATTTGACAACAACTTTCATAATAGGCTGTAAAATGTCTTCCAAGAGTGAGACTTTATGGTCTTAAATCTATTTCCTAGATCAATTCTGGGACTCCAGAAGATAAACTGATTCTGGAAGTATAGATCAAGGAAGCTTATAAACTGTATCTAGCAACTAGATAATTTGGGGAGGGGGGTAGGGGATGGGCAGGGAGGAAAGAATGCAGTGAAGCTAGTGGAAGACCAAACTGATAAAAGTTGGAAAGTCTGAGTTCCCATCTAGATTGTGTTACAAACTATGAGTAAATAAGTTTGTCACTCTGATATGTTTTCTTTATTTTAAAAATAGATTTATTTTGGGGCAGCTAGGTGGCACAATGGTTAGAGCACCGGTCCTGGAGTCAGGAGTACCTGAGTTCAAATCTGGCCTCAGACACTTAATAATTACCTAGCCGTGTGGCCTCGGGCAAGCCACTTAACCCCATTGCCTTGTAAAAAAAAACAAACTAAAAAAAATAGATTTATTTTAAAGATCCTTTCCAGCTCCAAAAATCCTATGATTACTATAATTGTAATACATCTTGCTCAGGTGAGTATGACACTATCTAATCAGATAAGAGAAGATTCTAGATTATTTTCAATTTCACTCAGAGTCATAACCATTGTTGGGGACAAATGCAGTTTGGCCTGGGGGACACCAAAATTTGAAAAACATTGATAATAATTAAGGAAAAAAAACTTGGCTCTCAAGTCAGAGATACTGGCTTTAAACCCTCTTTCTGATACCTATTACCCTAGGCAAATGATTTAATCTAGACTCTAAGCCAAAATTTCTTCATTTGTAAAATATTTGTGGAATGAGGGAAGAGAATGTCAAGAGTAATATTTGAAAATAGGAAGCTTTCAGATGAATCCTAACATAGAGCTTGACATATCTATCTATCTATCTATCTATCTATCTATCTATCTATCTATCTATCTATATCTATCTATCTATCTATCTATCTATCTATCTATCTATCTATATATATCTATATATATATATCTATATCTATCTATCTATCTATCTATCTATATATATATATATATATATATATATATATATAGCTCTTTTATAAACACTCATGGAAAGAATTAGAGACTCCTTGGACAATCATTCTCTCCAATAGTTTATGAAGTTCCCTACCCCTTCTTTATAATACAACAGGTGAGATTCTTTCTAGATTAGATTTACTTTATTCCCCCCCCAGACAGAAGTTTTGAAACACCTAACAGATCTGAGGTCTCTCCCTGTATCTATCTGAAAATGTTTCAAAATGTTGATTTTAAAATTTGTCTTTAAAATGTGGAGAGTGTCTTTCATAATGCTTAGATTTGCATTCCAGATGGATCATTCTGGCTCTGTCTGTATTGAATTGTACATGTTTGCAATGATCAGTTATTCTTTTCTTTGAGATGGAAGCACTGAACCCATAACATCAGAGTCCATTCATTTAATATTTGCTCCCTCTGCCCATCTGTGCAGAAATGAATTGTGAATCTACCTCCTCCTGTTCTTAAAAGACCAAAAAAATGGGAAGGGGGAGTAGAGAAGTAAGCTTCTGACCTGAGAATGGATGCCTTCCATCTATACTAAGACCTCAAGTTAAAAGGCACTGTCTTGTGAATCACATTTAGTTGCCTTACCTTGTAAGACTATAGGTCAAGACTTTGCCTT
The DNA here is from genome assembly GCF_037893015.1 of Macrotis lagotis. Taxonomy (NCBI): domain Eukaryota; kingdom Metazoa; phylum Chordata; class Mammalia; order Peramelemorphia; family Peramelidae; genus Macrotis; species Macrotis lagotis. Next base: position 784,725,951 of record NC_133658.1, read on the forward strand.
TTCACTTATTATCTTTTAGCACTCAGTGCATAATGGATGATTATTGTTAATAAGGGGGAAGATGAAGAAAGATGACAGACTGCCCCAGCATTCAAGGAAGATTTCTAGTGCCCAGAGTTATTGGTGTGCAAGAATATAGGCAACATAAATCAACAAAGTAAGAGATACTTTAAGAAAACCTGAAACATGGAAAATCTAAAAATAGATAAAAGATGAAGTGATGAGTTCTCATTGTCCAGGGGTCAATTGCTTTACAAAAAGACTTAACTACTAGGTTTCTTTAAATAGCCAGGTCCTCAGTATTTAAAATGTGACTTGATTGATCAAAAATCAATTATGCCCAAATTTTCAAAGACTAAGGGCAGCCTACCTGTCATCTTTCATTGATCAAAACTAATCTATTGATACTATTGGAAATAAAGTCACATGGCTTAGAATCCTGCTCTTAGAAAAGCAAATAATGGCTCTGGGAGTTGGATATTGTGAAAGGGAGGCAGATGGTTCCTATCTCATAGGATAACTAAATCACTATTTGGGTCATTGACATTCATCAATTGATGGACTCTTTGGTGACTGATGACTTCCATTTCTTCTCAGAAGAAATCATGCATTATTCTGTACATAGTGAATTATTAGTCTAAAGAGAGAATGTGCCATTAATGGAGAAACTGACAATGATTTAAAAAGAGTCAAACATTAAAACTAGGTGATTTGAGGAATGTGCTGCAGAGGACATCAATTCTCAGAGGTCATTGATGGGAGAAAGAGAGCTGAGAAAACTAGAGGAAAGTCTCACTAAGCATGTCTAGAAAATAATTTTTGAGTTCTTAGAGAAAATCCTTGATTGCAAGTCACCTTATTTCTCCCAGACCTCAGTCAGGATTGTATCACTGATATTTCCCAATGTTAACCTATCTCTCCTTGTATGACTGAAATGTAAGAAGAAAGCAATATCATTCTGAACTGCTAACACTGAACTCCATATAATTAGAAGGGGCTTTAAAGTCACCTTGATGACTGACAGAATCATAGAATATCAGAGCTAGAAGATAACTTAGAGAGATCCATCTCTCCTACTTTGAACTAAAGAATATTGAGTCTCTAACATCTAGAATTGAAATGCAAATTTCTTTCTATCTAAGTGATCTTTTTTTCAGTATCTACAATACCCCAACCATACTGCCCTAAGAGGCAGCTACTTGGCACAGTAAAAAAAGAGTTCTAGGGCAAAAGTCAGTAAGAGCTAAGTTCAAAGCTGAAATCAGGAAGATTTGAATTCAAATATGGCCTCATATACTTAGTGTCTCTCTGACTTTGGGCAAGAACATTAAGCCTCTGTTTGCCTCAATTTCCTCAACTGTAAAAATAGGATTAATAATAGTTGTCACTTCCTTAAGTTGTTTTGAATCTTAAGTGAGAGAATATTTGTGAAGCACCTAGCACAATGCCTGGAACAATGATAAGTACTATTATTATACCCTCATTGATCAATTCAACAAGTAATCAATTATTTATTACACATTAGCATTTTGTGCTAAATGTTGGGATGGGGATAGGTGGTGTGTTTGAAAGAAGAGTCCTGCCCTCAAGGATTCTAGTCTTATCAGGGTTACAATATCTATAATGTATAGGATAAACATTTACCTTTCCCAAGCATAAGAGAAGAGCAGTGAGCTTCATTTTTCTATGTGATAATGATGATTATAATAGTTCAAATTTACATGTTACTTCAAGGTTTTCACAGCATTTATCCAGTATTATCTCATTTTATCTTTAAAACTGGTAAAAGCTGTTATCTCCATTTTACATATAAAGAAACTTTATTATTAGCCATTGTAACCAATATTTCTGGTGACTGTAACCATTATTCCCATTTATGCAAGTAATTCTAAAATATGTGCCAGAGTTGTTCTATGTCTAGTTCTCAATAAATATGTATCTAAATTTTGTTTAACCAGAAGCTCATAAAAATCACATTTATTGAATGCTTATCATGGACCAGGTGCTGTGCTGGGATCTGATGATAGAAAAATAAACAAGAAACAGAATCTTCCCTCAAGAAGTTTATATTCTATCACCAATAAATGCAGGAAAAGCATCAAAAAGTCTAGGTTTATCACTGTCTTCACTGTTCCCAACTGATACTTGCTCTTTGGAGTATGGCTACAGTATACTGGGAAGGTAGCAAAAGACAGATGATATGGCTAGAATATCTTTCCTTATTCACACATCTTCAGGTCCTTGAAGTTAAAATCCTTCCAATGTTTAAAAATATTCAGTATATCTACATTAAACTCCTTTGCCTAGAATTCAAGACTCTTCACAAACTATTTTTTTCAGATTTATCACATAATCCCACAAATTTCATGTGAAAGGATCCTTAGAAATCTTCTATTGTGACATACCAGAATAAGTATTCTCTTTACAACATCTGTGACAACTAGAGAAACACTCAGATTCCACTAGAAATCTTCCAGTGATATCCCATGGAATGGGATAGCTCTAATTATTAGAAAGTTTCTTCTTTCCAACAAGTCAAAAAAATGAACAAACAAACAACTGCTGTCTCTTCTACCATTTGTTCCTGGTTCTATCCTCTTGGGCCAAGAAGAACAAGACTAGTTTTTCCTTCTGTATCACAGACCTTCAGATACTTATAAATAATGATTCTATCAGCCTCTCTCCTTTTAAGTCTTCTTTGTAGGAAATAGTATCTAGTGCTAGAATCAGAGAACCTCAGAAACTTTTTACAAGTGCAATATCTTTGCAAATTTGTTACTTCTGCAATTTATAATCTTAGAGAGTTATCTAGATTCCTAAGAGGGTAAGTGACTTCTCCAGGATCAAACAGCTAATATATGTTAGAGACAGGACTTGAACCTAGGTTTTCCAAGATTTCAGATCAACTTGCTGTCCACTACAACATTCTGCATCATATGAACCCTTTATTTTCATAAAAATTCTGTGCTCCGTAACTCATATTATTTCTTTTCACAAACTTCATGTTCTGGTCACTCTGTTTCTTTCTTGAGCCTACATTGACTTTTTCCATGTCTTTCCTTGTGCTGTTCTTTCCCTCTTGTCTCTCTCCATTCCTCCTTCCTTCTCCCCCTCCTAGCCCCCATCTCTCATCTCTCTCTCTCTCTCTCTCTCTCTCTCTCTCTCTCTCTCTCTCTCTCTCTCTCTCTCACACACACACACACACACACACACACACATCCTGCATACCTTGATTCTTCCAGTTGCTCCACTTGGATCCACAATCTCACATAGTACTTTATTTTGGCAATAGCCCTCTTGTATTTATCATATGATACTTGTATTAACTTACTGTGTCAGTGAGCTCCCCACCCCACTCTCCAGTTAACTGTGAGCTCTATGAGGCAAAGAGTTTCTTCTTATCTAAACTTTATATATTCTTTAGTTCTTATCACATTGCTCTCTACTAAAGGGGCACTAAATATATCACTGGTTTTTAAGAGAAGGATCCTAGATTTAAACCTAGAAAAATGTTCAATTTTATTCCTTATAGAGGGGAAGAAATTGATACATCAGACAATTTAAATGACTTGTCAAAGGTTTCATTTCTTTCCTAGTCTCCTATCACAAATAACCCTCCCCTGTTAGTTAAAGACCTTGATTCATAATTCATCAAAAATTTTATTCCAAGTGCAGAAGTCCTTCTTATTCATTCTTACCTTTCACACATTAGTAAGGTATCATTCTCTTCTACTTTACTCTTGTCTTGGATAAAGAGGAGACTTTTCTTTGTCCCCACTCACTCTTATTTTCTTCTTAAACATTTTAAATTGAATTTATTTTTTTCCCCAATTACATGCAAAAATAGTTTTCAACATTCATCCTTTTGCAAACTTTTGAGTTTCACATTTTCCACTACTTTCCCTTCCTTCGGCAGTGAGCACAACACCATAGGTTGTACAGGTACAATCTTGTTTAACATATTTCCATATTAGTCGTGTTGTGAAAGAAGAATTAGAACTAAAGGGGGAAAAAAACATGAGAAAGAAAGAAAAACATAAAAGAAGTTTTTAAAAAGTGAATACAGTATACTTTGCTCTGACTCCATAGTTTAACTCTGGATGTCGATGGCATTTTCTATCACAGATCTTTTAGGATAGTCCTTGGTTAATGAACTTCTGAGAGGAGTTAACTTCATCAAAGTAGATCATCTCACATTGTTACTGTTAATGTGTATAATGTTCTCCTGGTTCTGCTCACTTCACTCAGAATCAGTTCATGCAAGTAAGTCTTCCTAGGCTTTTCTGAAGTCCAGCTGCTACTAAATTTTTACAAAACAACAGTACTCTCGCATTTATGTATCATTATCCATTCAATCATTTCCCAGTTGATGGGCATCCCCTCAATTTTCAATTCTTTTCTCTCTTATTTTTGATCTCTCCCTATCTTACTGATTAATTTGCTATTGCTTACAAAAACATTATCTCACTCATACTTACAAATCCCTTATTTGATTGCATGATCCCTGTTAGCTATCATTATATCTCTCCTCTTTTCCTTCAGCTAAACTCCTAGACAAAGTCATTTACATTCAGCAACTTCCCCTCCTCTCACATACTTTTAAATTCACTGCAATCTGACTTTATGCTCTATCATTCCATTTAATCTACCCTCCCCAAAGTTATCAGTGATTTCTTAGTTGCCAAATATAATGCCCTTTTCTCAGTCTTCAAATTTCTTGACCTCTTAGTGGCATTTTACTTCCTTCCAGATATTCTCTCCTCATTAAATTTTTCTATAAGTCTGACCGCTCCTCAATTTCCTTTGATGGTGTTTCATCTATGTCACATCCACTATCCACGGGTGTCCTTCAAGAATCTATCCTGAACCTCTTTTCATTTCTCCTCTATATTTCTTCCCTTATGATCCCATCATCAACATGAGATCAATTATCATCTCTATATGGACAATTCCTTAATATATGTCTATCTATCTATCTATCTATCTATCTATCTTTCTATGTGTGTGGGATATATACATATGTGTGTACATAATCTATATATGTATGTTTCTATATCTATATAGACACACACATGTATATATACACACACTAATTCTCTCCCTTGAACTCTTGCCCCATTTTATCTTTCGTATATTTTCTATAGTCAAATGTGGGAAGCAGAGCTTATTAACAGCCCCAATACCCTCCCCATTATTGAAATTTTCTGTTACAGTACAGGGGACCAATATCTTCCCAGTCAACCAAGCTTACAACAATAGAGTCATCTTCAACTACTTACTCTCATTTAAATATCCAGTTTATTGTCGATCTTCTCATTTAAAGATAGATCTTATCAAGTCTTTGAACCATTAGTGGACACCAGTGTCTCCTTACTACCTCCAGGATCAGATATAAACTGCTTTATTTGGCATTTAAGCCTCTTCTTTATCAGACCCCTTTCTAGTTTTCCAGATTTCCTATTTTTTTTAATCCTTTCTACACGTTACAATTCAACAACACTGGTATATATGGAGCTCTTCAAACTCAACATTTATCCCCTTTGTTCCTTTGCACCAACTGCCTCTCATGACTAGAATATTTCTTTACCTCTGTCTCATTTTTATTATGGTTTCCTTAAAGATTGGGCTCACAGGTCACCTATTCCAGGAAGTCTTTCCCCCTCCTCCCCCCCTCTTCCCCCATCCCCTGGTTCTTCTCAGAACTCTTTTCAGTTATTCAGTCTTTTTTTTTTTTCAGCTGTGTACAACTTCTCATGACTACATTTGAGGTTTTCTTGGCAAAGATACTTGAATGATATGCCATTTCCTGGTATGCCCTGTATATATTTTGGGTCTCCCTAGTAGTTTCTCTGCCATTAGGATATAAGCACCCTGAGGGCAATCACTTTATTTTTGTTAATGATTAGTAAGGTTCCTTACACAAAATAAGGGCTTAATAAATACTTGTTGTTTGATTGACTAAGGAGCAGAGTTGTGGAATAAACTGCATCCCTACCACTACCCCAACCTGTTCTATAAACAAATGCTGCAGAGCTACTTAGAGCTTGAAAATATAGCATCGTCACTAAATACTGAAAGAAATTATTAAAAATTAAAGTGAAGACCAACTTTTCCTGCAACTGTTTGTGAGTTTGAGTTGAAGAAAAAGCACCAAATCAACAAGGAATATAGAAAATTGGATTGCTACATTTAGGCTAGGAAAATGAAGAAGGCATAAATAGAATGGAATTACAAGACTCATTCTACCCAGTCTCTGACTTAAATCAAAGAGGCATGTCCTGGTACAGAACAACACTCTCTCCATCCCATTAATCTCTTTCTTTATCTTTTCTTTTTTTTTTTACTCAATTTGCCAAACTACAGAAGGTGTATGGGAGGGATAAATGTGGTGTGATGTGGATTTAGGGTGTATGACATGGAGGAAATAGAAGCAAAGTTAGAAGATGGTGGGGGAACTGGCACCCTGTGTTAGTAAAGTCTTGGAAGGAGGAATGGTGTGGATGAGAAGGGTGAGAAGTAGGTGGATACCAATTATACACGCACACACACATATAGTGGGGAATGGAAAGGGGTTCTCTGTTGTGTGAGTGGAAAGCTCTGTGTGTGTGTGTGTGTGTGTGTGTGTGTGTGTGTGTGTGTGTCTTTTAGCTCCCACTTTTTTCTTTTCTTTTACTTGTCATGCCAGCCCCCAGAAGAGGGAGAGGATATCTGCGTGTGGCCAATGATTTGCAGGGTAGAAATAAGCATAAGCATTAGCGTGTGTGGAGGGGGAGGATGAGGACAAAGGATGTGGGGAAGGGGGTGGTGAGAGTGAAGAGTTGATAGTAGCAGAAACGGTCTAAAGACTATGGTGAAGAGTTTGGTGGATGGAAGTGGGACCCTGTGTGGGGTGGAAAGGTAAAATAATACAGTATCTGAAGGAAAGAGCAGTCTGTTTCTCTCCCTAGGTGACCCATTTTGAATTGTTTGAGGATGCTTGCTCTTTCAGGTTTATATTTTAGAGTCTGGCAAACGCACTCAGAAAAAAAATCACACCTCCATAGCTTTCTTCCTCCCTCCCCCACCCCACTCTTTCTATCACAAATATACTAGAGAAGATACATATATGGGATGGGTTGGGGGAAGAGTTTCCTCTCCATCTGGGCTAAGTGGAGGATACCTAGTTTGTGTAAGGAGTAGCGGGTGTGATGAGTCCTTGAGGTAATGGAAACGTTCTCCTACTTCACCTCTAGGGCCGTCCTGGAAGCAGGGAAGTGAATAGGGAATTGGAGACTTGGGGGATAGTTTATTTCCCAGCACCGGCTGCAGAAAAGTGCAGCGAGGATTCTATAAGGGTTTGGGGAGAGGGGGCGAGTAGGGGGACCCTTAGCCATCCCCTTGGAGGAGAAGGAGAGGAGTAGTGGGGTGTGCCATGGAGCAGAGCAGGAGGTTGGGGGGTTAGGGCGGGTTTCGGGGTGGGGGGACACGGCTCTGAGCACTGGCAGCGGCTGCCTGACGTCACCAGCCTCTCTGGCAATAGGCTAAGAGCTGAGTTCCCTGTAGCAGCAGCGGTGGCGGCAGCGCCGTTCCAGCTTCCACTGCTTCACTCCGCGCTTTCTGCAGCCGCCACTGCATCCACGCGGCGGGGGCTTCTCCCTGCAGCCAGCCGGAGGCTTCAGGTAAGAGGCGAGGCGACAGGAGCGGGGTTGTCGCGGGCTTGCGCGCGGTGGACCAGGCTGCCTGCGCACCGCTGCCGGGTCTCGGAGCCCTGGCCCCGGCCGGCCGGCCTGCACTGCCTGCCGCCGATGGGCTCCGCAGTGCAACAGTTTGCAGCTGTCTCTGGGAGGGCCAAGGGGGCACAGAAGGGAGCTGCAACGTTCTCCGGGGTCTTCACCCGATGGGGATGGACTTGCTGGCGACCTGGCTGGATCAGGTGCCTTCCAAGGAAGGGGAAACCGCAGCTCTTCCAAACTTTACAAACCAGGATGCTCACTCCCCATCCCCCTTCACGCCCCCTCTCCCAGGAAGAAGGTGCGCGATATTTTAAGGGGAGACAAGGAGAGAGAGAAGGGGTAACTGGTGTGGTTAAGGACGATGTCGTGGCATAGAGGTCTAAGTGGGCCTGGGACAGTGGGTGGGGGAAGGGAGAAGAAAGACCGAGAGAAAGGTGTTTCCGCTGCCTTTTTCTCCCGGGAGGGAGATTGGTTTTTCCAAGAGCAGTGGGCGGGGGAGCTGGGAGGCCGGAGATGGGACAGCTGGGGGATCCTGCGCCTCTGCCTTTGCATTAACTGAGAGGAAAGGTGGGACGGGACGCAGGGAGGAGGAGGGAAGCAGTCTCCCTAGGATGGGACCTCGAGGATCCTGAGGCGGGAGTCAACGGAGGTCTGCGCAGGGAAGACTTATGCGGCGGCCTGGAATCCAACACAGGGCAGAATCAGAGGCGTCTAGCTCGGGTTGGAGATTCATTGGGGAGGGAGGATGGGTGGGGTGAGAAAGGAGCGGAGCAAGCACTGCCTTCCTCGGGAAAGGGAGATGTAGAGCTGCAGTGGCTGCCTGCTTGCCCACAATCAGAAAGTTGCAAAGAGCTAAGCCATTCAGCCTGTCTTACTGCTGAGTAATCCGGGGAGATGCTCTGCCAGCACCGCGATCTAGCTAGCCCCTGGGGAAACGTGGCAAGGGAACTAGGGTACTGGGCTCTGGGCGCAGCCTGGAAGGGAGAGCTGGAGTCCCGCTGGGATGCGGGAAGGGAGTGAGAGTCTGCGGAGTGGGAGGGGGGAGAAGTGAACAGCAGGCTTTGCGCTTGGAAGCGGGAACGCTTTGCGGTAGCCACATCAACTACCCCAGTTCTCCGCCCACCTTCCTCTCTCCCCTCTTGCAGCTCTCCGGCAGTTCTCTGTTCTCTTTGGCCTGTTCCTTGGGCCTGTGTACTAATTCATCCCATTCTCTTTCCAGGCTGGTGTTTCACCTTAGAGGAAGAAGGGTGCAAGGAGCAGCATTCCCAACCAGGAGAAGATTCCCGTGGCACCAGTTACACGCGCGCACACACACGCACACATACCCGCCAGCGCCGAGGGAATAGTTTTGGGCGGTGGGTTTTTTCTTCTTCTTGGTGGTTCGGAAGCAATCTAACCAGGAGAGGAACACTGACCCGTCTTCTCTCCCCCTCGCCAGCCCAGCCTCAATGAGTGCCAAGGTGCCCAAAGAGCTGAGGCTGGCCCTGCCGCCTTGCCTTCTCAACCGGACCTTTGCTTCCCCCAACGCCAGCGGCAATCCCGGCCCCAGGGGCCCCGGTGGCAGCACTGGCGGCAGCAGCAGCGCTGGCGGGACCTGCATCACGCAAGTAGGACAGCAGCTCTTTCAGTCGTTCTCCTCCACCCTGGTGCTGATCGTCCTGGTCACCCTCATCTTCTGCTTGATCGTCCTCTCCCTTTCCACCTTTCACATCCACAAGAGGAGGATGAAGAAGCGGAAGATGCAGAGGGCTCAGGAGGAGTACGAGCGGGATCATTGCAGCAACAGCAGGGGCGGCGGCGGCAGCAGCTGTGGCAGCGCGGGACTGAGGGCCTGTGGCCAGGCTCCTCACCACGGGAAAGAAACACGGCTGGAGAGACCCCCCCGGGACTCAGCCTTCTGCACCTCTTCACCTTCCACCTCCTCCTCCTCCTCCTCCTCCTCCTCCTCCTCCTCCTCCTCCTCCTCCTCCTCCACTTCCCCTGGCATCCAGCGTCCTGGACCCCGTCCTCCTCCCCCTCCCCCTCCCGCTCCCAGTCCCCAGGGTTCCCATCTCACCTCCTCATGTTTGGACTCAGCTGGCGAGGGGCTTTTGCAAACGGTTGTACTGTCTTGATGGCCTAGAGCTCCTCCTCTTTTCCTTCTTCTCTTCCCTCCTTTCCTTCCTCCTTTCCTTCTCTGACCCCCACCCCTTCTCCCTTTCTCTCCTTCTCCTCAGTCTTCCTGCCCCCTTATCCATTTCCTCCTCCACCGAGGCACTGTGTGGTGTTTGTAAATATTGAGCAATGAAAGTCTCGGACGAAGAAATAACGCTGATGATGATAATACTTTATTAATATTAATAATTATCATGATAATACTAATAACACAACCCAAGCGCATGACAAATCACATCGCGTTTCTCATTGTCAAGGAAGGATGCATTTTTCTCCCCTTCTGCCCTCCCCGCCCAAAGGAGGAGAAATCGCACAAAGCTACCAAATATATAAAAGTCATTGCCCGGTGAGGGGAGGGAGATTGGAGGTGAAGGAAGATCTAGAGCCCCGGTGGTAATGTACATAGCTTTAAGGTTAAGGTTACCCTCCACTCTCTTCTCCTTCCCCCTCTCCCTACCTCTACCCACTCTAAGCTGTCACTTTTCCTCTACTCCTTCCCTAGCCCTTACATCTCTGCTCCAACCGGGCTCAGTCAATCGCATACTACCATAAAGCAACCATGTAGATCAAGCACCAGGACTACAAGAGGCAAGATTTTCCCCAACCCCCAGGGAGAAAGACTGGAGCAATGCAACCGGGGGCATTTATTGATATGGTTGGACCAATGCAAAGAGAGACAAATGCTAATGGGCAGAGGTGTTGGAGACCCAGAAAAGGAAGCACTCTTTTCTTAACATCTATGTTTCCCCGACACCACACCACCACATTCTAGTTCCCACCCTCTGTATTAGCTTCCCTCTTCAAGGACTGAAAATTTATTTAATTTTACAAATGTCCTTCGATGGCAGAGCGTAAGTACAACAAATTACATCACACATGAACTCTGTCTCTCTTACACACATACACACCACACACACACACACACACACACTCACAGTAGCGTCCCTTCAGACAACCATATTGTTGTTACTCCTTGCTCTATTTCCCGACTTTTAATTCCTTTACCCTCTAAAAGCCTTCAGAAATCTATACCCCTTTGGGTGCACTGGGCTTCCCAGACTCCCTATTGGTCCAGTGGAGCTGTCCAGCGAGGTCCGGTGCTGAAATTGCCTCACTGCACAGGCTACTCTCTGTGTAAGTGGAGAGGCTGTTTTGGGAGGTGACTGTTCTAGCTTTGGTTGGTTCCTCTTTCTTTTCCTATTATTTTTTAATAATCAGATTCGAGTGTACTATTTGTTTAGTTATATTAAACATGACATAAGTTATTCTTTTTTGTAAAAACAAAATAATAGGTAATGTGCAGTACTGAAAGTGCAGTAACTAATCAGCCAGAAAATTTTTGTTTTATTTTTAGAACAAGTGTACCTTTGTTATATCTTCGATTGGTACTGAATACCTACACAAACTATAATTCTGTACCATGTTCTCCAAACTGTATATTCTTGTTCTTCATTTACAGCTATTGATATAATGGTTGCCACTGAACACTGAATTTAGTGGTGCAGACCTGGCTTCTGCTGTTTTCAGAATTGTTATTTTGTACCCTACTCTGTAGTAGACTGTTATGAAAAGATGACACGTCCATTTTCTCCTTTCTTTTGCGAACAGAACCAAACAATGGATGTGCATCTATTGCCATCTATTAAAACATGGTTAATATTTAAACAGCACCTGGTGTAGTTCTCCCTGCATGTAATAACCACAGAGGCAATGGTGTGAGTGCCTGCTTGTTCTGTATGTGTTTGGGAATGGAGCTAGTAGAAAGGGTACCAGGCAATTTGGGTAACTAGTAATGTAGATTTCATGGAGCTTTTACATCTAGAGCCAATGTAAAGGACAGACAGGTCTTTGCTATCCTGTTATCTTAGAATCCTTTGATGGCAAACAGAGACAATGTAAATGGAAAGAGGGGTGCTATTTTTCTCTTCTTTCCTCTGTATCTGGCTCAGTTTAAGGTGCAGTATCTAATGAACATACGGACAGGATAAAAGAAGATGGTGGGAGAATAGAACTATTTTTATTCTCCTGAAACCAGGTGTAGCTTACATACTGGAAACAAGAACTATTTGTTGTCATTTCCCACTCTGTTTCCTTTAGATTCTTGCAGGAGGAAAATGAGAGTTGCTGTATTTTTTTCTATCTGCACTGTAAATTTTTTCACTTAAGACTGTTTTTTAGTTAACTGATGAGAAAACTGTTGGTGGAAAGAAACTAATAATAACACAATTCAAATTTGTTACAAAATGAACTTTAGGGTTTTAAGCAAGCACTAAGTGCACCCCTCTTCCAAATAATGAATTGTTTGGGTAGTGTCTGTCTGCCTAACTTCCTGGAGAAGAGAACTTTTACCCAGGGGATGGGGGAGGACTGTCTCTGAGGATTTTACAAGAATTCTTTTCAAAAGCTTTGAGGATCATCATTTGATTGTGCCGTGCTGTGATCTGAGGAGAATGGAAGAGACTCCATCTATGGGTTCAAGTTGGAACATAAATTAATTCTATTCACTGTGCCTTAGTCACTTCCTAGTAACAAGTTAGGCCTTCAGTGAGGTGCATTAACTCCCTCAGGCCACTAGGGAACCATACGTGTGCACTAAGCCTTGGACATCCTACCAGAGAGTGACTAAGGCATTAGGAAGATTAGGGTCCATTAATTTTTGTAGTTTACCCTCATCCACTTGCAGCTCTTTAATTCATTATTCTGAAATATCCTTTGGATTTGGAATCTGAATAGATTCAGAGATCCAAAAAGGAAGCTCACTAATTTTCAATGAGCTCCACCAAGTGCAACAACATTACTTTCCTCTCCTTATTTGGGGCACATTTTACAGTGAATAATTTCCCATTTTATTAAAGCAATAAGATGTTCCATCGTGTGCAGTGCAGGATGATGATTCCATTTCCTTGGTGCTGAAGTTGTTCATACTTTCTTGCCTTATGAATCACAGTGCATTCAAGGCCTGCAATAATAATCATCTTCTAGGATGCAGCCTGGCAGACCTAGGGTAAATATAAAATTGCCCTCTGCCATTGCTGTCAAAGGAAGAAGTGGGAGAGGGAGGGACCGGGAGGGAGAGATAAAAGCACTCTATATATTTTTGAGAGAAACTTTTACCTATAAAAATGGGCCCATATATTCATAATCAAAAATATTTTAAGTTCCTGTAACCATGTATACTTTACTTCTCTAATTGACTCTACTTTAATATTAATATTTGTAATATCATTATATATATATATATATATATATATATATATAATGATATGGTCCAGGAGTCAAAAGCAGGAATCAAATTTTCCAGTGGTCTCATTTGAGATTTTATATGATATATAACAGAATTTATATTAAAAAATCAGAAGGTTTTTTTTTGGCTAAATGCAGTCCCCTTATCAAATTGTTATTATGATATGCTTATGAGCCTTTGTATGGACTCTGTTTAAAGCACTGCTTTTTCTGGGGCTTGAATAGCCTCAAGAGATTAGGGTGGTACCAGCACAACACTAAAATTCTCTTCTGTGACACAAATAGGTAATCTGGGAACAGCTGGATTTTTAAAAAAGATTTTATTCACTGAAGTTCTGTCAAACCAATTGCTTCAAAACCCTGTAGCTACAGCTCACCTTTTCACTTGCAGTTCAGTATTAATAAGATGGCATGCTTAATTCCTGTTATTTTTCTTTAATAAAGTTGAGAGAATGCCTTTATTTCGATCGTGTAGAGCTTCTGAAGCTCCTAGACATAGATGGATATTATCTTCCTTAGAATTTCTATACATTCATAGATATGTATTTATATATACATACATTTTGTACAAATTTGCAATGGAATTTTTTGTATTCTCTTTTCTGCCATTACACAAATGAGATGGAAACCAAATGGTTGTCACATCTTGAGAGAGGCCTAAAGAGTTAGGGTGTATGCATGCATTATTACTCTGGGGATCAGAATATTGACATTTTCCCTGTTCATTACATGAAGGTGGGAAGGTATGGCTGGCTCAGGGAATTAGTAATTTTAAAAGCTACTTTTCTTAGAGCAGTGTTTTAATTATAGCAATGATGATAAAGTTATGGTTGTGTCCACATGATCCCAATTATCTAGATAAAAACCTAAACAATGATTTAGCTCTTATTTATAGACAAAGGTCCAGATGAGTTTTTTTAATGTTTCATTTAGATTTGTGTTTTATATAAAAAGGCTATGCTTAAACAGTTGAAAGGGGGGTGTGAGAGAAGAAAGAGACAGAGAGAGAGAGATAGAGATAGATAGATAGATAGAGAGAGAGAGAGAGAGAGAGAGAGATTATTTGCATTGTTTAATAAATATGATGCTCATTCTCAAAAATTCAGGCTTTCTCTGGGGCCTAAATTATTCAGAATGGTTGGTTGTGTCAAATCATTTAATTACTAAACCCGTGGTACATTTTGTACTATGTAGATTGATATAAGTTTTAAGTAATTTCCTTAATTATCAATGTTCTACAAATGTTTAAACCTGAGCTTCCTGATGGAAGCAGAAGCAGAGTTTTTATTAGTCTGTTCAGACTTCTACAGGTAAATATATAATTTGAATATGAATTAAAGTGGAGTAATTCTTCTGGAGTAATTTCCTGTTCATCATAGAAATTATGATCCATATTCCATATTAATCAAAGTTCCAGCTTATATCAGAACAATTCCATGTACATTGGAGAGGCTAAACGAATTAAATAGCATTCCCATTTGAATTCTTTTTAGTCTGGATACTCTGACAATATATAGCCTAGGGACTTTGGGACTATTCCATATACATATAATGAATCCAACCTGAGTACTGATGCCAGAAGGAAAAACTTAGCCAAGAATGAAGTGTAGTGGGCTCTGAAAGGTTCACTATTATGTATCAAAGTTATTTGACTAGATCAGGAAAACTTTTGGATTAACCTGATGTTTCCGATTCTATTGAACTGGTTTTATGGTTTAACAGAGAAACTAATCTTTAAGCTAGAACATGTCAAGCAGGCAGAAAAAAATAGAGAACAGAGTTTATGGAAGATTTGTTTGCTTTTCTATCAATAAACGAGTTTTATTGTTAATTGTACTTTTGGAGACTATTTCCTTATATATCATATTTTGTTGTGTAGGGTGGGACATTATATGTAGTCAAAATAGGTGACATCTATGGAGTATGACTTTGGGAGGTATCATAATGGTCTTTTCCCCAAATCAGTGTCTCAGGAGCCTAGTGGACAATGCTTCAAACTATTGGAAAACTCTATAGTTTCAGTTACTTGAATTATGCATTTGTCCAAATAGAATACAACTGTCTCTGAAAGAAATAAAGTTCTAAGCTTTTTCATTCATTTCCATATTAGTATGAATTAGGATCATTAGAATTCTCCCTTAAAACTTGATTGGCTATAAAAAATAGTCACTCAGTGCTTGGTATAAAGGAACAGAAAAAAAATTACCATGGGTTACTGAACAGTAGGAGGGGTTGAAGGCAACTGAGGCAGACTGTCTGGACTCTATTTTTCAGTGGGATGGATGATTCCACTATTCTATGCCTTGTATATTTGAAACTAGGTTGAAGGTAACAGCTCTTCACATGAGATGGTGTAGTTTCAAGGAGCAGTTGCTGATCAACAATATAGGGACAACTTGATTTTTTATGGTAGCCAACGTTGCAGAGACTCAGTTACTGGTCACACCAACTTCCAATCTTCTGGTTAGTTTCAAGCCTTGGTTAAAAAATAAAACCAACTTATTACCCTGATCCTGACAACTTCCCAGAAAATAGATTGACTTGTCTGGTCAGTTTTCCTTCCATTTTGCTTATTTTTCATATTCTGGTTCTTTTTCTTATTCACAACATAATCTTGGGAAGCTACTAGCACCTCTGAATTAAAGGTTCCTGATAAACAATAATATGGGGATTATATATTTGTGCCTACCTCATGGTGAGGAGCAAATGAAATAATATATATATTGAATGCTTGATAGCCTTAAAGTACTATGCAAACATACATATATGTATATGTATATGTATATGTATATGTATATGTATATGTATATGTATATGTATATGTATATACAGTAAAGAAGAGCAATCAAATTAGTCTTTTTTAATATTTGAATTCAAGGTCCAGCTTTTGCTGATTATTTTCTTGATGACCTTGGGAAAGTCACTAAGCCTCTTTGAGCCTCAGTTACCTCATATGTGAAATAAAGGAACTGGTATTCTATGCTTCCTTCCACTTTACGATTTTATGATTTATAACTTAATAATACTATATATGTAATCTAATGTGAAAGCAAAGAACTACAGAGTTAGAAGGAAATGTAGACTTTAAAGGAACGTTTTAACCCTTGTAGGCAGAAAAGAGAGAGAGAGAGCCAAATATAGAGAGAAGATTCAGATTAAAAAGAGATATGGCGCATTGCTACATTTGCAGCTAGTCAGAGAAATCTGGGTTCAAGTTCCATTTCTAATTTGAATGAGCATTGTAGCCATGGGCAAGTAATTTAATTTCTCTTAGTCTTAATTTCTTCAGACATAAAGTGGGAGTAATACCATTTTGTGATGTTGTTATGAGAATCAAATTAGATAATATTTGTAAAGGACTTGTGCAGTTTTAAATATCTATATTAATATCTGCTATTATTTTTTATTTTTATTACCTGACCATGATTTCTCTATTCAATACCACCTGACAAATAGACTCAGAACAGATATAAAGATGATAATAATAAATAATCTAATTCAGATCCTGATTGCCATCATTTATTTTTCATTGGGACATTCACTTTCTTTCTTCGATATGTTCAGTAACTGGCGTATAAGTCTTTTTTTCTTCATCACAACTCTTACATTAATACTGTTTCAGAACTAAAAACATTGATGCTCCATCAAATATCTTCCTTTCCCAGTATTTCAATCAACTCACCTCTTCCAGCACTACACCTCAACTTTGGACAGACACGATCTTCTTGAGTTTGACATCATCCATAAGTGTTCCACTTCCATTTTTGTGAATTCTAAAATTGATTTATCTGAACAAAATCTTTCCTCAATTCATTTTTCTCCTCTGCCTTATAACTCCTACCTTTATTATGCATTCTTACAGTAATTTCCATTTACTACAATCTCCACACACTGGTTGCATTCTTTCCTCGAAGAACTTGATGAATCAGTTCAATTCTACTTTAATTCTTTGTCTTCATGTTCTAGCTCTTATTACACCTTGTCCAACCTTGGAATATCATTTAATTTGCTACCTTCATTCCTAGGAGTATAATGCTGAAAAGAGTTGGAGAAAGTCCTGAAACTTCTCACTGGGACCTCTACAAATTTATGTTACATAATCTCAACTGGTCCCTGATTGTGACAATTAAATCCCTTTATACATCTAAAATTAATTCACTATCCCAAATTTCTGTTTCAGATTATTTCATCCACCTTCAGGTCTTCCAAATCATCTCTTCCCTGACCCTTTCAGTTAAAGATCTCCCATTATACTTTACTGAAAAACTAATCTATTTAATGAAAGCAGCCTTTTCTCCCCTCCTTATTTCATATCACTTAGATATCTTAGCTCCACTATCCTGCAATGCTATTTCTCAAGAAGAGGTAGTCAGTCTCCTAGCCTAAGTAAATCCCTGAATCCCTGAATGTATTCTTGATCCCATCTCTTCCAGCTACTACAGCACTATGGCCCCCCTCTCTTTAATCTTAATTTTTCTACTTTTATATTGACTTCTCTGGCTTCCTACAAATTCTCCAATATCTCTTCTTCTTTCAAGAAAAATAAAAATTTCATCTTATCATTTATATTAGTTACTCCTCAGTTTCTCAGCTAAAGTACTTAGGAAGACCATCTATACTCCTTATTTCTCTCCTTATAGTTTAAATCCTCTGCAATCTGGCTTGCAAACTCAATCAATTGAAACTTTCCAGCTACCCATATTAGGCAAATAGCTACCCTATTTGCCAAATCTCATGTCCTCTTCTCAGTTTTCATCCTTCTTGACTCATCTACAGCCTTTGACCATGTCAATCACCATTTTCTCCTTGATTCCCTCCTCTGTAGGTTTACACGACACTTACTCCTCTAAATATCTGCTTGTATCTTTTGTCTTCATGTTCT
Source organism: Macrotis lagotis (assembly GCF_037893015.1). Classification (NCBI taxonomy): domain Eukaryota; kingdom Metazoa; phylum Chordata; class Mammalia; order Peramelemorphia; family Peramelidae; genus Macrotis; species Macrotis lagotis. The sequence continues at coordinate 784,743,942 of NC_133658.1, forward strand.
AGCCCCTTTGTTGGATCTTTCCCTAAATCATACCCATTAATTGGGTATCTTCCAAGGACCTCTTCTTCTCACCTCTTCTTTCTTCTCTTTCCTCCTCTCCTTTCTTCCCCTCTATTCTACTTCTACTCATCAGATCCCATTGCTTCCATGATCGTCTCAATGAAGATATTCCCAGATAAATTTATCCAATCTTAACTGCTTTACTGAGCTCCAGTTATTGACTCCAACTTCCACTTGGAGGCTTAAATTGGATGTCTCATAGCTATCACAAACTCAGTATACCCAAAATGAAATTCATTATTTTTTTTGAAAAATTTTCTTTAGAGGCAACTAGGCAGTGCAGTAGATAGACCACTGACTCTGGAGTCAGGAGGACCTGTATTCAAATCTGACCTCAAACATTTTATAATTACCTAGCTGTGTGACCTTGGGCAAGTCACTTAACCCCATTGCCTTGTTAAAACCAAAAGGAAAAAGAAAAAAGAAAAGCCTTCTTTGCAACTTTTGCTTTTGTTGAAGGTTTGAAATCTACCTGTGCTTGAATCAATGTTTTCCTCAACTTTTCACTCACACCATGTATTCAATATTCACAATTACCCATCCTTATCACCTTCTCACTTTTCACTATCATGGTATGGGTTCTCATCCCTTCTTGACTAGAGTATTCTGATAGCCCTCTGATTGATTTATGAGTCACTTGCCTCTCTCCACCTCCAATAGGTGCCAAGGTAAGCTTCCTTAAGTATGTCTAGCCATGTCAAACCCTACCATCACCCCTATATACACCCTAAAGTTCAATGGTTCCCTGTTACCTCCAGGATAAATCCTAAAAGTTTTCTGTCACTTAAAGGCCTTCAAAACCTGACACTTTCCTTCCTTTCTTTTCTTTTCATACTTTCTCCACTTCATGACTTAGACAATCAATCAATAGTGGCCTTTTGATTTTTCTTAAAAACAATAGTCCATCTTTTGGCTCAGTGCCTTTTTCACTAGTTGTCCCCCAGTTTGGAAAGTTCTCATTCTTCACCTTCACCTCCTGACTTCCATTTTTTATTATTATTTTTATTTTTAGATTTTTGCAAGACAAATGGGGTTAAGTGGCTTGCCCAAGGTCACACAGCTAGGTAATTATTAAGTGTCTGAGACGAAATTTGAACCCAGGTACTCCTGACTCCAGGGCTGGTGCTTTATCCACTATGCCACCTAGCCGCCCCTTCCATGTTTTTTTTAAAAATATTCAACTCACATTCCACATCTTCAGGAAGATTACTTTATCTCTTCCTCCCCAACCCTACTACTAATTCCTTCTCTTAAACTTACCTACCACTTAAACTGTATAAACTTAATATATTTATATATATGTATAATTTCATATATGTGCATATGATACATACACACACACACACACACATATATATATATATGTATATATATATATATAAATATATATATATATATATATATATATATATATATATATATATATATATATATTGCTTATTTTTCTCCCATTGCAATCCAAACCCTTGAGGGTGGGGTGGCTAGGTGGTACAGTGAATAGAGCACCGGCCCTGGAGTCAGGAGTACCTGAGTTCAAATCCCACCTCAGACACTTAATAATTATCTAGCTGTGTGGACTTGGGCAAGCCACTTAACCCCATTTGCCTTGCAAAAAAACCTAAAAATAAAAAACCCTTGAGGGCAATTATTGTCTATTTGTCCAACCCCTCTTTTCTTTTTCTTTTCTTTGGTATTTTCAGTGTTTAGCACAGTGCCTAGCACAGTACTTAATAAAATACTTAATAAATACTTCTTGACTGATAGACTGATTAGCTTTTATATTGTACAGTACTTAAAAACTGACAAAACACTTTCATCGGAACAATTCTGATAGGGGTAGTCTGAGTATAATTAATCCTGGAATGTGGGAAATGAAACTTTAAAAGATTAAATTACTTGGCCCAGCTTTCATTCAACTAGTAAGTAATGGAACCATGATTTTAACACTGATCTTCTAACTCCATGTCTAGTGTACTTCTTTTTGTGCTTCTCATAAGTTTGTCTGCTGACTTGAAGTTAATTCACTTGTCCAGTATCATACAATTAATAAGGGATAGAACTTGAACCATATCTTCCAACTCTAAGATCAAATGTTCTTGTCATTATCTTTTTTCTTTTTATTTATTTTCATCTATATTTCATGTATATTTTTATGTTACAAAATTTTCTTCCACATCCCCCAGCAGCGAACAGTCAGGTTAGTGTTGTGCATACATATTTTTGATAAACATGTTTACAATTTAGTTACTTTTGGTATGAGGAATTAGGATTAAGGGAAAGAGATAAAATTTTTATACATGTGTTCATCAGATTCTGAAGGATTGGGCTTTTTTTGGGGGGGGTGTTTTGTTTTGTTTTTCTTCCTCTGGATGGGGGATTACATTTTCCACAGCCAGTCTAATACAGTTGTCCTAATTCTCTGAACTGCTGAGAGGAGCTTCTTCCTTCAATGTTCACCATCTCACAACCTGCCATTATCTCTTGCTAGATTGTAGGTATAACTCACACAGCAGATAGTATTTAACTACAAAATTGTAGGCCAACAATATAGTTTTGATGTGAATGTGATATAGAAAACAGGATACTGGATCTTGATGATCTCAGTTCATAACTATTCCCTATTCTACACTCCCCCCCCCCATAGATTTCATAGAATTTTTGTTTGCACCTCTATTTTGAGCTTATTATTTTCACTCATTCCAATTTATTTCATATTCTCCTTCTGGATTGTAAGTTTCTTGCAGGTAAATTCTGTGTTTTATCTAAATTTTGTGCCCCCCCCCACACACACAGTGCTAAACAGCCCTCTTCCTGCATTCTATGCTTAATAAATATTTATCAAATAAAATTTATGATAAATCAACAATATGATTTCAAGTTCTAACTCTGCCAGTTGTACTACTGCTAAAACATCCTACATTTCTGAGCTTCCATTTCTTTATCTATAAGGACAAAGTAACATCTGAAGACTTTCTTTCTCTATGATTCTGTTTAGTTCCATTGCTATCCTTAGGAAAAATATTGACATGTAGACAGATTTCCTAGAGTTTGAAACCACTCCGTCTCAAAAAAAAGTTCCGCTTCTTTGTTGACTAATGCATTTACATAAAGATTAAGTAGTAGATTTGTTGATGTACAATATGCTATCACCTCTTTTATTAATTATGCACTATGGTGGAGCCTTAAGGTACTTATAACCTTGAATAGCAATAACAAACATGAATGCTTTGTGTAGTCAATATATATATATATTAGAAAAAAATCATAATATTATTTATTAAAGAATCATCAAGAGCATATCCATTGTGGTCTAATGCCATATTGGAATCTTGGGAAGGGAATAGTTGATAATGGTATTTTTTAGCTGGTGCAATTCAATTCAACAATATTTTTTTCAATATCTAAGGCTGAATTAAGAAGATTTGGTAGCTAATCATATCAGTAATTGAAGTTGAAAAGATACTATTCATTTAGTCTTCTATGCAGGTGGCAACAATAATGAATATCTTTTAAATTTGTGTCTATTTTCATGTTTCTCCGTGGATTGATCTTTTAAATATCCAAATAACACTTTTTGCTTCAATGATACTAGGGTCAACAATTCATTGTTTCTCAAGGCAGGGAAAAGGAAAAAGGAAAAAAAAAGGTATTTCAAAGGCAGAGACAAAGATAATGGAAAGATTCTGCTCCAAATTAGTTCAAAGCATATTGCTTTCATAGAGTAGTTACAAAAATGACCAGTCCTTCACAAAATAAAACATAAAGTTCTCTGTCCACTACTGTTTCCCCTTGAAAATTCATATGTTCTACCCACTACCAAAATCTTTTTGTTTTGTGATTTATTTCCCCAGTACCTTATTCTTTGTTGGGAGGAATCTGACACAATAAACCACATTTTAGTATTAGTGGCTGATAAAAGCTAAAGACATTATTTTTCATTTTAATGGCAGCCTTTAGTGTCTTAACTGAAGGAATGAGTGATAAACTACATTTTGGACAATGGGAAAAAATGACTGCTTATTCAACTTCTACATAAGAACAAACTTTCTTGAGAAAAAAAAAAACTCCAGTGTAATGAGCCCTTGTGGAAAGTCTTAGAGACTCTTAAGGCTCACAGTTGAAGAAGAATAACCATTTACCCAAACTATGTCTATTTGACATTTAGTGAAATAGTTATGAAATTTACATGGATTTACCATGGATTTAAATCTGTAGGATTTCCTCTTGTGTATGTTAAAAGTGTTGAGAATATAATTTCTTTGGCATGTCTATTTGGCAATTCTATTTCTACTTTTTATTCTGAGGACCTTCATCTGCATTACTTGGAATCTAAGAATATATATATATATATACTCTCAAATCTTAATAAGCAAGTATTTAATAAGCACATGGATAAGCACAAGTAAATTAAATTACCTTAATAAGCATGACATTGAATAGTACTTTCCTGATAGACTGGCCATTAATGATTTAACTTATTTATATGTTCATGCATTGTGACTGTGGGATTTTACTATGTTTACTTTGCTCATACTACGCATATCAAATATAACCTAGGGGAAAAAAAACAAGTAACAGAAATATCTGAATGCATTTGTTTTACTTAAATAAGAAAATTTGTAAATTTTGCTTTTAACTTACAATGCAAATATTACAATATATAAGGTCATATCTTAGTTTCAAATAATTGTTTTGTCCATTGCATATAAACCCCAGTATAATATTCCCTTGGTAGTTTCTTTGTTGGTGTCAAGTATTCAATGACTTTCATGGAACATTTGAAGCTCCCTCTGGTGGTTCAATTATTCACTTGTTTCTTATTGACAGACCTACAGACATACAGACACATATACACACACACACACACACACACACACACACACACACACACACACACACAAAACCCTGTCCAATGATTATTTGATCATAAAAAAGTGAAGACTTGATGGAGATAGAGTGCAAGTATATTTTCACAAAATTCTATTGTTAAATGTCTATAAGGAGCCAAATGCTCCTTACTTAATTGTTTTAGATACTAAAGCATATAAGCTATTTTTATATATGAAAAACAGCATTGTTAAAGAGCAGTTGATTTGAATGATTAAACTTCTTTAAATCCCATATCTCCTTGTTTGGTATATAGTGGAAAATTAATCTCATTTTACTCAAGCCCAATTGTTAAAAAAAAAAACAAAAAACAAACAAACCAAAAACCAGATTTGGCAAGTCACCCTGTCCTAAAATTTACTAAATAAAACTACTTAGATCATATTTACACAACAAATATCCCTAAGAAGGGGCAGCTAGGTGGCACAGTGGATAGAGTACTGGCCCTGGAGTCAGGAGTACCTGAGTTCAAATCCAGCCTCAGACACTTAATAATTATCTAGCTGTGTGACCCTGGGCAATCCACTTAACCCCATTGCCTTGCAAAAACTAAAAAAAATAATATATATCCCTAAGAAAAACATAAATGCCACAACCACCCACCCAAACACATAAAGCAGAATTCACATTCTGAAAGGGTACTATGCAATTTTATTTGTAGCTAAATAAAATGTTATCAAAGCAGTCATCAACCATCAAACTTCCATCAACTTAAGAACCAAGGAAACTTGTAAGGCATGAATGGTTTGGAGAGAAAATTGTTGTCTAAATCTTTCATTTCTAGGAAGTCAAATGGAAACATATGAAGAGATAGATGATCTGACCTGAATGTTAAAAAAAATGAAAGGGGAAAATTGAGAAGGTTCTTTCCCTCTGTTTACAGAATAGATTTTTGGGGCTTGATTGGAAAGCTGAATTCACTAATTATGAAACCCTCAAAACAAATCTTACATTTCTGGGAAATTTTTCATTTATTTATAATTTCTTCAGCTGAATCTAGATATTGTTTCCCCCTTTTCTTTCTGGAGATATCACACATTCATAGAAAACACAGTGGAAAGAAAGTCCTGATCAGAATCTCAGTTTATATAGTATTTATCCCTAATGCATGAGAATTTTACATAGACACAGTTACACACACACACACACACACACACCCTCTATAACTCTTTACTCCTTTCAAAATGACATAGAAAGAGGATATGAGAAGAACATGGGTTCAAGCACTGTTATCAGTAGTCCTCATCTTGTTCTGACCTACTCTTTTGAAACGAGTCCTGTGCCTTAGAGAATATGTGAAATAAGCAGCTTAATAAACTCTACATTTGCATGCACTGATGAGAAGGAATCTCTTATAGTAAGTCCACAAAGAACTTTCCTGTTAAGTTTTACATGAGCCTACCAAGTGACCAATCTATCAGTGTATTGAGTTGATCATCTCTCTAAATTTTACCCATTCTTTCACCCATGCCTATTAATCCATTTGGCAAATAAGGTTTCACTGATCAAGGAACAGTATAAAGTTGAACCACAAATCCTGATAGCAGTAATATGTCCATGATTGGTCATTGACTTAATAAAGGGTCATGTTCACAGGTGAGGAATTGATTTGATCAAAGCACAAAGTAGGGCAAGCAAGTTTATCTCAGTCTTGCACATTTTCAAAATGGATAGACCCACAGTTTGATTCTGAAAGCAAAGATTCTAGAACTGACTGCCTTCAGTCAGAATTGAGGCAGTGAATTGTGATTTGTGTTAACATTAGTGTTTTATAATTCCATATCTGGATTTTTGTGGTCATCTAGAACTGATGGCTATCCAGAAGCCTTTGAAAGAGAATGGATGTATATAAATTCTTTTGTTCCTGAGATAATATGATGTGTGATGCAGAAAACATTGGATTGTAAGTTCAGAAGATAATAGAAAAAGTTCTGTGTTGAGAGAAAGATGGCCTGAGTTCAAGTTCAAACTCTTTTGTTTGCTCTTTCTGTGATGTGGTATACATTTTTAAACTCTTATCCCTTCAATCCTCATGGATTGAAGTTTCTAGCTTTAAGAGATTTTTTTCTGAATTCTACTCCACTGAGAATTTTGTCATAAATGTAGGCTCTAAGAACCATCCTACAATTAGCCATTGTACAAGACTTGACATGAAATCAGGTATGTGGATTCTTCCAGCATTATTCAGGAATTTTTATCTTATTAGAGCAAACTCAGAATGCTTTTTAGTTCTCCTAAGTGTAGCTTAATACATTTTTGTGTTCAATTTATTTTTATCAAATCTACTTACAAAGGAGAAGTTACAGTGGCAGGAAACTTCCTGAAGGAGTGATACTGCCATTACCTTTAGGAAAACTACCTTTCTTTAAATTGAATAAAATATGTACAAAGGACCCACATGTTTACTAAGCTATATAATTTATGGCAAACTACTAAATTATTTGGGTCTCAGTTTTCTTCTCTATAATTTGAAGGTATTGGGGTTGATTTGATTATACCTTAAATGCTACCATTTCAAGATTCTGATCTCATACGCCAAGTTTAATTGTGCTTTCAAGAATGCTCATATATGTGGAAACAGATTGGATCTGTGCCTTGATCCAATCAACTTTCCACTGTGAAAATGACCCTTTATCAAGGTAATGTTTATTGTTGACTCTGTGGTAAAGCAATATATTATACTTTTAAGTAGTGAAACTTTGGGTGTGAAGTGGTTTAGTAGGCCTGAGGGAATGGGTTCAATAAAGGCTGAAAACATTGATCTATTGTTGACTTAGTTGGTTCATGTAAAACTTAACAAGAATACTCTTTGTGAACTTATTAAAAATAAACAGATTTTCCTTCTCCTTGATACATTTAAATTGCATGGACAAATGTAACATGCACACATACATATATGTGTATATATACACATGTATACATGTATTATGTGTATGTATATTTTGGTGAAGAACTAGAAAGGAGTGACATCAGTTGGGACATGAGTGAATAAAGTATGACTTGAATATGATGGAAAACAATTTTTCTGTAAGAAATGAAGCAAGAGAAGGCTTAAGAGAAACTTATGCAGATGTGCAATGGAGTAAAGTGAACAGAACAAGAAGAAAAATGTATTCTATTATATCAATATTTTCAAAATTAATAATATTTATACATGGTACATACATATATGCTCACATGATGTGTATGTGTTTATAAATATGTTTATAACTATGTTCCTTTTATCAAAGAGAATTTAGGATCTTGATCCAAATCCCTTGGGAAGGAGAAAGGAAAATGAATTGCTACTTTACAGAAAGGGTATCTGAAAATTTCAAGAATGTGTCTAACTTTCATGTGATCAAATAAACTGATTATTCATTGATTTATCAATCAATTCTTTTTTAAATTTATTTAAGGCAATGGGGTTTAGTGATTTGCCCAAGGTCACACAGCTAGGCAATTATTAAGTCTTTGAGCTTGGAGTTGAACTCAGGTCCTCCTGACTCCAGGGCCGGTGCTCTATCCACTGTACCACCTAGCTGCCCTGAATCGATTCTTAAAGAAAGAAGGTACCTCTTTTTATAGACTCATAATTTTACATGTGAGGAAACTGGGGTCCTCACAGATCAAGTGATTCATCCAAAGTTATAACTCTATGTACTGGAAAGGTAGAGCTAGAACCAACATTTCTTACCTTCAAATAGAACCTATGATCTTTCTTATACTGGAAATACTTTTCAACTGTCTGTCTTAATAATCTTTGAAGAAATACAGAATCAAAATGGCTTGGTGACTATACTAAAATATGTGTTGTGTGATTTGATTGTGATAGAGGTCATATGCATTTATACATAGTGGATGCAGAGGAAATGCTAAGCAAAGTGACATCTTTCTCACTGCCTTTTTCAGAACTGTTTCATCCCTTGGCAGGACTTCTCATGATATCTGAATGCTATGAGCATCCTTGACCTTATGTACATGATTTCCCTCCCATATCAGTGAGGCACCATGGTGCTCCAGTACCACCAGGCATAGCACCGGTGTGTTGATTTTTGGCAATCTTGGCAACACCCCAGCATAGTTAACCTATCACTTAATGGTCTAATCATCAGATTGACCCATTTGTAGTTTTTTTGGAATGGCTAACCTGTCTCTCGATGGTCTCATCATCAGTAAAGTTGAATTGTTTTTGTTCAGTTTTGTAACCATACTATCCCCCACCCCAGAACTCAAAGACTGGTTTCCCAGAAGCAGCCAAGAGGAGAGGGTCATGGGAATAAAGCCACTAGATCTCTAGACAGTTTTGTTTATAGTCACAACTATGATGGTATATGATCATCTTCAAGTCTCTGACTCATTCTTTTTTTTATTGATAATTTATTTTTCCAAATACATGTTATAAAAGTTTTTCAACATTAATCCATATGCATATGTATATTTTTAAGTTACAAAATTTCCTGCTACCCTCCCTTCTCACTCCCTTCCCCTCAGCAGCAGTCAGGTTAATATTATACAAACATATTTGTGTTAAAATATGTTTATAAATTAGTCATTTTCCATATGAAGAATTAGGATTAAGGAAAAGAAGTACATGAGAGAAATTTTTTTAAAAAGTAAATGTAGTGTTCATCAGATTCTGAAGATTTTTTTGTTTGTTTTATTTTGTTTTCCTTTCTCTGCGGGATAACATTGTCCATAGCTGATATAGTGGACCTAGCCCTCTGAAATGCTGAGAGGAGATGCATCCATCAAGGTTGATCAGCTCACAGTGTTGTATGCTTCACTGCATTCTGACCATTTATGGTTTCTCATACAACAGTAGTATTCCATAATATTCATGTATCATAATATGTTTAAGCATTCATCAATTGATGGGCATTCCTTCATTTTCCAATTCTTTGCAACTACAAGAAGAGCCACTATGAATATTTCGGAACATGTGGGACTTTTCCCATTTTTTTTGATTTCTTCTGGATATAGACTTAGAATTAGAATTACTGGGTCAAAGGGTATGTTCAGTTTTAATGCTCTTTGGGCATAGTTCCATATTGTTCTCCAGAATGGTTGGATCAGTTCACAACTCCACCAGAAATCCCAATCCTCCTACAACCTCTCCCACATTGAACATATTTTCCTTTTTGTCAAATTAGTCAATCTGATAGGTATGAGTTAATACCTCATAGTTGTTTTAATTTGCATTTAATTAATAATAATTTGGAGGATGTTTTCATATTATTATATTTTATATATAGCTTTAATTTCTCCATTTGAAAAGAATCTATTCATATTCTTTGACCATTTATCAATTGTGGAATGATTTGTTCCTTTATAAATTTGATGCAGTTCTCTATATATTTTATCAGAACTCCTAGTTGTGAAGATTGTTTCCCAGCTTTCTCCTTTGCTCCTAATTTTGTAGAATTGATTTTATTAGTGTAAACCCTTTTTAATTTAATATAGTCAAAATGATTCATTTTGCAGTTTATAATGTACTCTATTTTTTGCTTGATCATAAATATATCCCCTTTCCATAGATGTCATAGAGTATTTCTTGGTCTTTTAATTTATCTATGGTGTCACCCTTAATGTCTAAATTTTGCACCTATTTTGACATTTTTGAATAAAGTTTGAGATGTGGGTCTATGCCTAGTTTTTGCCATACCATTGTCCAGTTTTCCCAAGAATTTTTGTCAAATAGTGAATTCTTATCCCAAATACTAATGTCTTTGGGTTTGTTAAACAGTAGAATACTGAAGACATTTCCCAATGTTTCTTTTGAATCTATCCTAATCCACTCCATTTCTTAACCGGTACCAGGCAATTTTGATGACTGCTGTTTTATAGTATAATTTTACATCTGGTAGAGCTAGGCCACCTTCCTTTACTCTATTTTTTCAACAGTTCCCTTCATATTCTTGACCTTTTGTTGCTCCAGATGAATTTTGTTTATATTTTTTTCTAGGTCAATAAAATATTTATGTGGTAGTTTGATATGTCACTGAATAAGCAATTTGATTTAAGCGTAATTATTTTTATTATTGACCTAATCATGACCAATTGCATTTTTCCAGTTGTTTAGATCTGACTTTATTTGGGTGAGAATTGCTTTGTGTTTACAAAGTTTCTGGGTTTTTACATGGTTTCTGCGTTTGCCTTGGGAGGTATTGGGTATTCCTTGGGTGTTCCCAAGTATTTAATGTTGTCTATAGTGACTTTAAACAAAATTTTTCTTTCTATCTCTTGCTCTTGAACTTTGTTGTTTATATATAAAAATGTTGGTAATCTATGTGGGTTTATTTTATACCCTGCTAACACTGCTGAATTTGTTTCAAGGAGTTTTTAAGATTATTTTCTTGGACTCTCTAAGTATACCATCATATCATCTGCATAGAGTAAAAGCTTTGCTATTTCATTGCCATTCTGATTCCTTCAATTTCGTTTTCTTCTCTTATTGCTAAAGCTAGCATTTCTAACACTATATTGAATAGAAATGGTGATAATGGGGATCCTAGTTTCAAACCTGATCTTGTTGGAAATGCTCCTAGTTTATCCCCATTACATATAGTATTTTTTGATAGGTTTAGAAAGGTACTAATTATTATTATTTTAAGGAAAATTTCATTTATTCCTATACTTTCTAATGTTTTTAATAGAAATGAATGTTGTATTTTCTCACAGACATTTTCAGCATCTATTGAGATAATCATGATTTCTGTTTGTTTTGCTATTGATATGTTCAATTATGTTGAGTGTCATCCTAATATTGAACCATCCCTGCCTACCTTGTATAAATCCTACCTAATCATGGTGTATTATCCTAGTAATAACTTGCTGTAATCTCTTTGCTAAAATTTTATTTAAGATTTTTGTTCTTGAGGGAGTTAAGTCTATACTTTCCTTTATCTGTTTTGATTCTTCCTGGTTTAGGTTTCAGTATCATATAGGTATCATGAAAGGAATTTGGAAGAATGCCTTCTTTTTTTAAAAAAAAATTTAAGTAGAGTAGGAATTAATTATTTCTTAAATATTTGGTAGAATTCACTTGTAAATCCCTCTGGACCTGGACATTTTTTCTTAGGGAGCTTACTGATGGTTTCTTCAATTTCTTTTTCTGAAATGGGGATGTATGTTATTTCCTCTTCAATTAATCTGGGCAGTTTGTATTTTTGAAAATATTCATCCATTTCATTCAGGTTATCCAATTTATTGACATACAATTCATCAAAATAGGTCTGAATTATTTTTTTAATTTCCTCCTCATTGGTGGTTAATTTACCTTTTTCATTTTTGATGCTGCTAATTTGCTTATCTGTTTTTCTTTTTTCTAATCAGATTAACCAAAGCTTTATCTATTTTATTGACTTTTTCATAAAGCTAACTCTGTTTAATTTATTAGATCAATGATTTTCTTGCTTTACATTTTATCACTCTCTCCCTTGATTTTCAGAACTTCTAATTTGATATTTATTTGGGGATCTTTAATTTGTTCTTTTTCTAGCTTTTTTAGTTGTATACACAATTCATTGATCTCCTCTTTCTCTATTTATCCCCTCAAAACTGTCTTGGTTGCACTTCATATATGTTGGTATGATGTCTTATTAGTATCATTTTCTTGGTTATAATTATTGATTATTTCTATGATTTACTGTTTGATCCACTCATTCTTTAAAATTAAGTCATTTAGTTTCCAATTGATTTTTTGGTTTACCTTTCAGTGACCCTTTATTACATATAATTTTTATTGCATTATGATCTGAGAAGTATGCATTTATTATTTCTGCCTTTCTGATTTTACTATAATGTTTTTATGCCATAGTACATGGTCAATGTTGGTATAGGTGTCATGTACTACAGAGAAAAAGGTATATTCTTTTCTATCCTCATGAAGTGTTCTCCAGAGATCTATCATATCTGTTTTCTAAGATTTCTATCCACCTTCTTAACTTCCTTCTGCTTTATTTTGTAGTTAGATTTATCTAATTTTGAGAGAGGGAGGTTGAATCCCCCCATTATTAAAGTTTTGTTGTCTATATCTCCTTGTAATTCACTCAGCTTTTCCTCTAGGAATTTGGATGCTATATCCCTAGGTACATATATGGTTAATAATGATATTGATTTATTACCTATTGTGCTTTTAAGAAGATTTTTCCTTCCTTATCCCTTTTAATGAGATTGAATTTTGCTTTTGCTTTATCTGAGATCAATATTGTACCCATGATTTTTTTTACTTCATGCTATCTTTCCCCTTTATATTTTCTCCTTCCTTTCCTCTTATTCCTTCTCATCAAAGGTTATTCCTTTTCACCTTTAACTTTTTTTTAAATCTAGCTTTCAGTTTATTTTCACTTATGCCTTTGCCTTCCCTTCTATCTTTCCCTTTTTCTCTTATCTTTCTCTTCTACCACCCTCCCTTCCCTGTACAGTGGGATAGATTTTTAAACCAAAGTAGGAATGTATATCATTTTCTCTCTGGATCAAATCTATCAAATAGAATTTATTCAATGTTCACACTCTCTCTTCTTTCCCTTTAAAATTACAGATCTTTGTGCCTCTTTACCTGGTGCTATTGATCAATCTAGCACTATTAAAAAGGTACTATACATCACAGCTTGATTAACTGATTGCTTGATAAGCTCAAAGTACTAGCAAAATACAATCACAGCTTGATTGGTTGATTTATTATTTGATAAACAGCATTACCTCAAGTCATTAAGTACCCTCCCCCCTTCTGTCTCATTAGAAGCACACTTCTCAAGAGTCTGAATTACATCAGATTATAATTATTTTTTACCATATCCCCTTTTCAGATATCCTCCAAGATCACACAATCTTCATGAACCAAAGTATCCTCCACAGCCAAATCATTATATTAACCCTTTGTATCCCTCCCCAAGCATACTTTTCCCCACACTTCCCCCTTTAGCTCCCCACCCAGGGTGCTTAACCTTGTTAAATAAAATGTGGTTTAAGTCCAACCCTGATTTAATTAACTAAAGAGTCTCAAGGTGCTTTAAGTATTAGGATGCTCTTGAAGGTCTCTCTTTACCATTGATGGTAAGATATGGGAGACTCAGGACTATCCAGTTTATAATGCTGTCATGAGAACAAGTGCTAAACTTTATCAGCAAAGAATTAAAGTAAGTCAAAGTAAGCTTTTCATCAGGGCTTTTTATCTCAAAAATAGTGGTCCTCTTCAATGGAGACAAAAGACCTATCCATATCCATATCCTCTAAATACAATCTCTTCAATTATATTCAAACTTTTAACTACCCTAAGAAAAACATAATTTTTAAGAGTTACAAGTATTATATCTTTCCTTATAGGTTTGCATACAATTTGATGGTCTTGATTAACAATTGCTTTGTTTTATTTTTTCCTTTCCCTTTTCCTTTACTTTTTTATGCATCTCTTAAGTGCTGAAGGACTTTTATTCTTGATTAATGAAAACATTCTTGGCAAGTGTTTTTGCTGTAGTCTATCTTGCAATAGTTTAAGAATTTCACCTCTAGCAGCACATTACAAATGCCCCAGTCATCCCTCTTCATCATAGGTCCAGTTCTGAAAACAAATAAAATAAAATTCTGATCCTATTCCATAATTATTTTATACTCTGGGAAAGCTTATTGTTTTGTGCCTCTCTGTACTATCCTTAAATTGATAGAGACTATCTCACTATCTTGAATCTGATCATAAATCTTCTTATATATCATGTACCTGTAACCTGCAAACATTCACAAAGTTATATTGCCCTAGAGCTGAATGACCTGATCCTGGAAGAAATTCTGGAAGAGAGACAAGAAGAATTATAAGCTAACAAAATTTTGCCCAAGTAATGAGCTGAGCTTGACTATTTTTGATGTGATTCCCTAAGCCACAGGAAAAGAAAGCATAGAACTAGTCCCTCCCTAGTCCCACCATAAATCCTCCCCAGTCTCATCAGTTCAACTCCCTTGCTTGCTTTGCTGTCTATGTTTCCCTGTAGTTCTTTCAGCTTCTCCTCCAAGAATTTGAGTGCTATCCCACTGGGTGCATATATATTCAGTATTGAGAGGACTTTATTGTCTGTGGTACCTTTTAGGAGGATAAAGTTTCCTTCCTTATCTCTTTTAACACTATCCATTTTTGCTGCTGCTTTGTCTGACATAAGGATTGCTACCCCTACTTTTTTTACTTCAGCTGAAGCAAAATATATTTTGCTCCAACCTTTTACCTTTACTCTGTATGTAGCTCTCTGCTTCAACTGAGTTTCTTGTAAGCAACATATTGTAGGATTCTCGTTTTTAATTGACTGCTATTTGCTTACGTTTTAAGGGAGAGTTCATCCCATTCACATTCAAAGTTATGATTAGTAATTCTTTATTGCCCTCCATGCTATCTTCCCTCTGCTTGTATTTTCCCCCTCCCCCCCTTATCTATATTCCCCTGTATTTTGTTTCTCAATACCACCCCCTTCAGTGTGTTTGCCTTCCAATATCACGCCCTCCCTTTTCTTTCTCCTTTCCCTTTTTCCCCTTTCCCCTTCCCTTCATTTCATTATTTCCCCTTCCCCCCACTCTCCTTCCCTTTCTCCGCCCCCTCCCCTTTTCCCCTATTAATACTTGAAAGGTTAGATGTTTTATACGTTAACTGAGTATGTGTAGATTGACTTTAAGCCAAGTCTGATGAGAAAAAGATTCAGGTGTTTCTCATTTGCTCCCTTCTTCCCCTCTATTACCATAGGGTTTTTTGTACCTCTTAGTGTAATGAGATTTACACCATTCACTCCCCTCCCTCCTCCAGTCTCTTTCCTGTCCCCCTTTTTAAGGAGGTAGTGTTTTTTAGATCATTCTATCTAATTCATAGAAAATTCTGAGTGTCTATCCCTTCTAGTTCAGTATATTCTATCAAACAGAGTCAAAATTCCTGAGAGTTATTAGAGTCTTTCTCCCAAGTGGGGTTAAAGCTAGTTACACCCCATTAGATAGCAGTCTCATGGATAGGTCATGAATGTCCATCATTTCTAGCTAGGTATATTCTCTCTGTTAGAGTTACAATTCTCAAGATTTATGAGAATCTTTTTCCCCACGCTGGGATATAGCCAGTTTCAACTTACTGGATAGCATTTTTTTTTCCTTTTACCGCCCCTGCCACTTTTTTTTTACCTTTTCATGTGTCTCTTGAACCTCCTGTTTCATGTCCAAATTTTCTGCTTAGCTCTGGTCTTTTCATCAGAAATTTTTGGAATTCTTCCATTTCATTAAATGTCTATCTTTTTCCCTGGAAGAGAAGGCTTAGCTCTGCAGGAAAGTAGATTCTTGGCTGCATTCCAAGCTCCCTTGCTCTTCAAAATATCTCATTCCAGGCCCTTGGATCCCTTAATGTTGATGCAGCCAGGTCCTGCGTGTTCCTTGCTGTGGCTCCTTGATATATAAATTGTTTATTTCTGGCTGCTTGCAGGATTTTCTCTTTTATCTGATAGTTCTGGAATTTGGCCACAACATTCCTTAGTGTTTTCATTTTAGGACCTTTTTCTGGTGGGGATCAATGTACTCTTTCAATAACTACTTTGCCCTCTGATTTCATGATATCAGGGCAGTTTTCCATCACTAGATCCTGTAATATTAAGTCCAGGCTTTTTTTCTCTTCAATGTTTTCAGGAAGTCCTATAATTTTCAGGTTGCCCCTCCTTGATCTATTCTTGAGGTCAGTGGTTTTGTTGATGAGGTATTTTACATTTTCTTCAATTTTTTCTATTTTTTTATTTTGTTTAACTGACTCTTGCTGTCTCATGGAGTCATTAGTTTCTGTAGATTCCATTTTGGGGTTGGGGGGAGTTTTCTTCATTAACCTTTTGCAACTCCTTTTCCAATTGGTCAATTCTACTTTTGAAAGAGCTTTCCATTTGACCAATTGAGGTTTTGAGAGAATTATTTTCTTTTTGCATTTGACCAATTGAGGATCTGAGAGAATTATTCTCATTTTTGTATTTTTCCAATTGATCATGTGAGAGATTGATTCTCATTTTGTAATTGTCCATTTGATGATCTGAGAGATGATCTCCTTTTGTATTTGTCCAATTGTACTTTCTAAGGTTTTGTTTTCTTGTTGCAAGGTATTAATTCTCTCTCCCCAATTTTTAAGCTCCTTCCTTATTTCTTCAAAGAAATCCTTCTGTGCTGAAGACCAGATCATATCTCCTCAGAATCTCTGAATTCATGTTGGATCACTAAATTGATCAGAGTTCTTAAGCTTTTTTACTTTTTTAAAAAGTTGATATCACAGAATAAATTGTTTTTCCAGTTCTGTTTTCTTAACTCTACCTTAGTTTAGACATAATTTCCTAGGTTTCTATCATCTTCTTTTCATTCATATGGAATTATCTTCCATCACATTCAGATGTCATAATTTATTCATGGCCCAATTGATTGGCAACTCATTCATTACAGTTCTTCACAAAAAGTTATGTGTGTGTGTCCAAAAAGGACCTTTTCTTCCTTTAATTTCCTTGGGGTATAGACTTTTTAATTTATGCACAGTTCATTATTGGGGCATAGTTCCAAATTGTTTTCCAGAATCACTGAACTAATTCATAACTTTACCAATAATGCACTGGCATGCCTGTGTTCCACAACGACACTCCAACATTTATTATTTACCTTTTATTTTTCAACTTTATCATTCTGATAGAACCTCAGATAACTTCAATTTGCATTTCTTTAAATATTTGTAATTTGGGGCATTTTTATGGCTATAGATACCTTGTATTTCTTACTTTAAAGAACTGACTTTTCATAATTATAATTATACATCTATATTTGAATAGGTTACTAATATAGCTTTAAAATATGGACCTTTTACTTTATTTTTTTTATTTTTGCAAGGCAGTGAGGTTAAGTGATCTGTCACAGGTTACACAGCTAGGTAATTGTTAAGTGTCTGAGGTAGGATTTGAACTCAGGCTCCTGACTCCTGGACAAGTGTTCTATCCACTTTGCCCCACCTAGCTGCCCCCAGAATATGACCTTTTTAAAGAGAATTTTGCTGTAAAGATTTTTTTCCCCAGTTAGCCATTTCCACTCTAATGTTAAATGTTGTATTTCTTCAAACTTTAAAATTTTTTGGTATTTCCCTCCATCCTACTCTCTCTTATTTTTTTCTCTCCATATTTTAACCTTTACAGAGAAGCAGGACATGGAACAGCACTAACATTCTATGCTTAATACAGCTTCCACTCCCTATTTCCTCTTCTCTTCTCTTCTCCTCACCTCTTCAGTAATCTTGTTTCTTTTCAATGAAATTCTTTTCAATACCACCCACCCAATTTAGAGTTTCTTTAGTTTATAACTAATCCCTGCATAGATCTAAATCTCTTTCTTATTCTTGTCTCTCCCTGATTCATATTGTTTCCCAATTCAGTTGAAGGTATTTCTATATCAAAATCTAGTAATAAGAATTGTATAGCAATCATATGAAAGTTTAAAAGCGCAAAGTACTTGACAAATGTTATCTCATTTTATCTTTCCAACAACTCTGTTGTTGGAAAAGTGCTAATATTAACCATCCCCATAGGCAACTGCAGATTTATTTGGAATTCCCTGGGTCAAATTTGGTCTTTTAAACTGTGTTACCCTTAGTTAGTTCTTCCTTGCCTCAGTTTCCTCAACAATAAAATGAGGATAATAATAACACCTACTCCTTAGGGTTGTTGTGAGGTCCAAATGACACAATATTTCCTTTAAAAAATACCTTAGCAAGACACCTGGTATATAGTATGTGCTATAAAAAACTTTATTCCAGGGGGTGGATAGATGGTGCAGTGGATAAGGCACCAGCCCTGGAGTCAGGAGTACCTGAGTTCAAATCAGACCTTAGACATTCAATAATTACTCAGTTGCATGGCCTTGGTCAAGTCACTTAACCCCACTGCCTTGCAAAAACTTTAAAAAAAACAATTTTATTCTATTCCTCCTTCCTCATTTTCACAGGAAGCAGTTAGAAGCTGTCAACTGGACCAAAACAATTCTCTAACCTGCACAAAACAGTCTAGAAACGGGAGAGTCAGGGATCAAACAGAAGTTTAATTAATTTCAAAGTGAAAAAAATGACAGTGATAGGGAGGGCTTATCTTGCTGAAGGAAAGGCAGAGAAATAGGAGGAGCTCAAATCATAAATCCCCCCAGGAAACTCCTGGTTCTGGTTAGAGCAATGTACTTTGTTAGAGGGTGAGATCCTCTAGAATACAAAGGATTGCTGTTAGTAACCAAGGACAGAGCATGGTCTGCTTGTGGGACCTAAGCTCTGGGAAACAGAGTTCATCCAAAATATTTTGACAAGGCTAAGTACCTTTTTTTTTTCAGTTACACAAGTACTAAGCATCTGAAGCTAAATTTGAACTATGACTCCTAATTGCCTCTATACATGTAATTTGTGTGTATTATGTGTGTGAGATGAAAATTAGATGAAACCAGTTGAGATGAAAATTAGATTCGAGACCTTTATCCCCTTTTTTATTTTTATAGACTTCTATTAATATCTACTGTTTGTATGGAATAATAATCTCCTATATAGCTGCATTTTTCCCCCTTGAAATCATTAACTTCTATTTGGTCTGTTAAAAACATGCATCTTGTGCTAAACCTAATTCTCTTAGTCTCTCCTTCATACCTTTTATTTCATTTTCAATTCATTTTTTCTTTGACCTGCATATCTTTTAAAATAGCATTTAAAGAAATTTAAAAAAAAAACTTGTATGATTTCTAATTGCTCTTGTGAACAAGTTGTGATCTTCTTTGAGGTTTGAATGTAGGTTTTGGGGAATTATGTTCTTCTAAATTTGTGTCTTTGATATCCCTGAAATCACAATACCTCTTTATCTTTTATTTATTTATTCATTCATTCAGTTTTCTGCTCTGGAGCAACCAGCACTGTCCATCTGAGAGCTCTGTGATTCTGGCCCTTTTGACTCCTGTTCAAAGCAGGGGGTTGTTTCCAAGATCAGGCTTGGGTGTTTCTGTTCAGGATTTATTATACAGGCTACAAAGTATACAGAGTAAAACCTTTTCTCCTTCTGGAGAAGCAGAAAGCACTTTGAGGACAGGCTGGTCGGGGTTTGAGAGAGAGACAGAGACAGAGAAGACAGAGACAGATAGACAGAGACAGACACAGAGAGACAGAGACACAGAGACACACACACAGCCATATGGCATGGGGTTTCATGGTTCTTCAGTGGGCCTAGTTGGGGGCACTTGGCCTAAGAAAGAAAGAGAGAAATAGCTATCCTTGCAAGGCAAAAATAGAATGAAAAAGAGAAAGAAGGGTGGTGTTTTTCCTCAGATGACTTAAATGCACTTTTGTAGTGATTTGGACATGGTTGTCTCTTGGGGATTGGTCTAGAACCTGGCTCAGATATCCTCCAAAAGGCAATGTTACGTATTAGTCCTTCCTATCCCAAGGCTTGCAACCCCTAAATCCAACAGGTCATTTCCTATCAGGGCAAGTTTGACCCATCAGTGACCAAGCTCAGGTAGATGGAAACCAAAAGCTGGAGGAAGAGGAAGAGAAGCTGAGGCATAGGAAACAAAGCCAAGGCCACTCCTATCCTGGAATGGAGTCACTTTGAACCACAGAGTTCTCCATATAGGAACAAACAATATTTTTCCTTCCACAAAAATTTGTTTCTAATCTCAACATCTCCTATGTCCTTAATTTCCTGTATCAGTATGGAAAGATGTTTAGTTTTTTTTTTCCCCTTTTATTTCTCAATCACTTATTTTTGGCATTCTTCTCAGATCACTGTTGGAGCAGTTGTTAGAAAAGCTGGTCTATTCTGTTTCTTCATTCTTCATGATCTTGGCTTGCTCACCAGTTAACTTTTGCTTTTATTCATCTTATAAAAATCATCACAAAATTAAGAACAACATAATTGATTAATGAGAAAAATCAATTTGTTGCTTCTTATATATAGAAGTGCCTGACTCTTTGGAGTACTGGTTTAGATTTTTTTCCTTTTATTCATTTTAGATTCACCTTGACTTTTTCAGATCTTTTTAAACTCTTTGTTCTTTGACAATTCTTTGAACACAATATAGTCTCTCACATCTCTTTGTGAAATCCTCACAAATCACAGAATGCTATATAGTTCATAGGTGTCTTAGAGATCTTTGAGTCCTATAATCAGAGAATCTTAAAATTTGAAAGTTCTTAAGAAGTCATTTAGAATAACCTGTATCTGAACACAAATCACCCAACAAAATGTTGACAAGTGGTCATTTAGTTTTTGTTTAAATACTTCTAACAGGTATAGAACTTTTTTTTTTCTGAAGTAGTCCATTCCATATTAGTTTTTTCTTACATCAAGCCTAATTACCCTCGTTCCATCATAGAGAACACATATCTTTCTTGGACAGTTCTTTAAATACTTGAAATCAACCATCATATCTTTTTTCTATATTTTCTCTTATTCAGACTAAATATGCACAAAATAAATATCCATCTCTAGTTTGACAATGACCTTCATAAAATGTGGAACCAGATATCTGACCTAGGCAAAATACGTCGAAACAATGAAGTGGCCTACCTAGAGGACTGAGCTTGTAGTCAAAAAGACATGAATTCAAATTTAACCTCAGTCACTTACTGCCTGTATAACCCTGGGTAAATCTTCTATCTGCCTCAATATGCTCAAGTATAAAATGAAGAAAAGAATAACATTTACCTCACAGGGTTTTTATTAATATCCAATAATGATAAAATATTTGTAAAGTTCTTAGCATAGTATTTGGCATATAAAAGGTACTTAATAAATGCTTTTTCATTCCATTCCTCTGCAGCTATCACCATCCCCAGTCTATATTCTATACTTCTTTTAATGTAACTTAAAATTTCTTTGGTTTTCTTGGCAGGCATACTGGAATGTTGATTCATTTATGAACTAATTCAATCTAGCTATATTTTGTAGCTGAAATACTTAAGCATAATAGGAACTTCATTTATATGAAGAATTAATGTATATGAATTGAGAAATAAAGTCCATCATGGGTTTTTTTTCCCCTAATTCCACTATGGCCCATTTTCTTGGTCTTACCTCTTTTACATACTTTATTCTTCCATTATAACAACCCTAATTCAAAATCACATTTTTTTTCCTTATTACTATAATATCAGGGTTGATCAAACTTTTTTTTCTTCCAAGAGAGTACTTAAAGGAGGGCAAGCAGATAATGAAGGGCATCATGATCATGCTGTTTGAGAAACATTTGAAAGAACTGTGGATGTTTAACCTCGATAAAAGAAAATATAGAAAAGAAAATAGATTGCTGACTTCAAGTGTTCAAAGAACTGTCAGGGAACGATATGAATTCTTGATGGTCCCAGAAGGCCCTTTTGTAGCAAGAGTATAATGAGACAATGTAAAAAAAAACCTAAAGTGGAATGGGCTGCTTTAGAATGGGTCATTTGGATATTTATAATATCATTCTTGGGCTGTATTTGATCAAATATTTCATTAATTCACCCATAAAAACTGCTAAATTTATTAAATTTTGAGTCCCATCTGTCATCTCCTTGGCAATGCCATACCAATATGATCTGATGGGTTGAGGTCCCCTAGCCCTGTTATAATTGGTATCTGTACCTCCATTGTCTCCCTCTTCCAATTCATCCCATACTTACCTTTCAAATTTGTCTTCTTAATGTTCAGCTCCAATCACATCATAATTTCTCCCACAAAATCTATCAATTTATTTCCAGTGTGTACTTTTAAAAACATTCCATCCTTTCCTTGAGAGTTGAGACAATTTTCTTTTTGTCTTTATTTCTAGCAACTACAATACTTGACACAGAGTAGGTACTTAATGAATGTTTTTAAGAATTATATAAATGTGAATTAATAATAATAAAATTCAAATTTCTTAACTTGTAATTTGATACCTTCTACTGAAATCTGGCTTCAATATATCATTTCAATTTTACCTAACACTACTCAAATTATTTCTAAGGCAGCCCACATCACATTAGTTTTTCCTTACATAATATAAATTTGCTACCTTGTACTTTTTCTTCAGTTTAACCCTCTGGAATTAATAAGAATAAGTTTAGGGGGTGGCTAGGTGGCACAGTAGATAGAGCACCAGCCCTGGAGTCAGGAGTACCTGAGTTCAAATCTGGCCTCAGACACTTAATAATTACCTAGCTGTGTGGCCTTGGGCAAGCCCTTAACCCCATTTGCCTTGCAAAAACCAAAAAAAAAAAAAATAAGTTTAAAGTCTCCTTCCCCTGACAGTCCTTCAAATACTTGAAGTCAGCATTGGGTGTAGATTCAGAAAGACAGGAGTTCAATGGGCCTTCTCACCTTTTTTAGCTGCATGACCCTAGATAAGTTACTTCCTCCTCTCTACCTGCCTCAGTTTTCTCAATTGCAAAAAATGGGAAAATAATAGTAACCTACCTCACATGGCTATTGTCAAGATCAAATGACATAATTTTTGTAAAGTATTTAAGCCAGTTCCTGGCATGTAGTAGACACTTAATAAATGTCTGTTCCCTTCTATCCTAACACACATATATTCCTCTACATGTTTTTAATAACCTAATCAACTTGACTATTCAACCATTCCATGAAATTTTTCATCTTTGTGTCTTTGTTCAAGTTGTCTTTTACCATTGTCTCTTTTCATTTGCAGAAATTACTCTGTCTTTCAAACCATATCAGGGGACATCCTCTTCTGGTCTATTAGGAAGCTGATGCAATATTACATAACAAAAATGATAGGGTTAAGAATGAAATTTGTAGCTATATGAATAAAAGAGAATAGTGGGAAGACATGTTACAATATTATCAAGAGATAGATGACAAGATTCAATAATTTATTAGCTATATAGGGTGACAGAGAGTTGAGTCAAAAATGATGT
The DNA here is from genome assembly GCF_037893015.1 of Macrotis lagotis. NCBI lineage: Eukaryota > Metazoa > Chordata > Mammalia > Peramelemorphia > Peramelidae > Macrotis > Macrotis lagotis. The sequence goes on from NC_133658.1 coordinate 784,767,760, forward strand.
GAAGGATATGAAATTACAATATTGGATAGATGGTATTACCCTTGACAATAATAGGAAAGTTCATTAGTGGTCTGAGTTGGAGAAGAAAAATAATGTAAAGAGTTCAGAATTCATACATGCTTATTCATTCTGACATATTCTATGGAACACAAAATGAATAAGCATGTATGAAGTCCTCCTTGAAGGAGGGCAAGTCTGTCATTCATAAATAACAGCATTCTCAAGAGGCAGGTGATAAAACCATAGAGTGGTCTGGAAGGCAGGACATGTGTATGCTGGTGAAGGTTTTGGGGAAGTAATTTCTCAAAGGTACAACTTGTATTCTGCACAATGGGTTAAGGGTTAGATTATCATTACCCTGAGAGACAGACCTAGGTCTCAAAATGGGAAAATTTGGAGGTTCTGTGGCAATATGAAGGGATAGAAATGGTCAAATGCTGAGGATTAGATTAGGCCTGGTGATGTTAGAGACAAGTTCCATTATCTTAAGGAAGATGCAATTCAATCATGCCATTAGAGGTCATGCTGTGGTCATTTTTTTTAACCTACCACTGTATAAAAGAAAATTCATGTGAATCTAATCAGCATCTCACTATATGATTTCTCAATTTTGGTTTTCCTTTCCTTTTCTTTTTTTAATTCTCCTAAGCTCTTCATCCTGCAATTTAAAATATAAAAGTATTGTCCAAATATATGTAATGACATAACTTAATTAATAATCTTCAATGTGTTATCAATAGTGACAAATAGAGAAAAGTTAAGTGATTCTTGTTGAATCAAAGAGTTAACATTTTCAAGATAATTTCATGTCTTTTAAAAAAATTTTATTTGTTTAAGGCAATGGGTTTGAGTGACTTGCCCAAGGTCATACAACTAGGCAATTATTAAGTGTCTGAAGCTGCATTTGAACTTGTAACTATTTGTTAATAAATGATTACTATCCAAAGAATGAAAAATAACTTTTCTTGTTCACTCTTCATAAATTTATATATATATGTATGTGTATATATGTATACACATATATATGTATGTATATAGTAAATTACTATATCAACTCGTACTTTAAGCAATTTCATTCCCTAAAGTTCTTTCCCAATTACTTTACTTTATAAAGTCCCATATTTGAAATTTATCTCATTTACTCTATGAATCCTTTTCTGATCATGAGTACAATTATTTCTCCCTTCCTTGAATTTGATTTGGTATAATCATTTATTACCTGGAATTATGCCTCATTTCACATGTGTTTATCTTGTATCTATCACTGATGGCTCAATGTAGTGGTTACAAGGTATGCTATAATAATCTCTGTCTCTTTATTTTCTAAGAAATTTCTAATTTCTTTAAACTTTTTATGTATTTCATTTCTTAATCCAGTATTATTTTCCTTCACCTCTTTAGTCTTCTATGTCTCCTCTTTTAAGATGTGAAAATTTGAAAAAGTACCCAATTAGATCCAAGCACCTATATATAATATAATCATACCTAATATAACTATCTTTTCAAGAAATTATTATGCTTTTGTTCTAACATTTGTTCAAATTAATCTATTAAAAATTAATTCTTTCAAAAACATTGATTTTGTCTTTGCTTATTTCAATACAGATTTAGCAATTTTTTAACTAAATCAATGTTAGAGGGGCTTTGATAAGTCAGACATATTAATACACTTTTAGAAGAACTATGAATTAGCCAAATTTTCCTGTGAAACAATTATAAAATATGCAAGAAAAGGAAAAAGAGGGGAAAGGAAAGAAAAAAGGAAGAAAAAATAAAGGTACCTTATATAACAAACTATTCAAAGTAGCATTATTTTGTGGGAGCAAAATTGGAAATAAAATGTATATTCATTGATTGAGGAACAGTTGAGTAAATTATGAAATATAAATGTACTGTTATACTGGGCCATAAAAATTATGAATATGATAAATTTAGAGAAACATGTAAGTACTCTAAGGAAAACAAAATCAAGAGAATAACTAAACAATAACTATAGTGTTGTAAACTAAAATAAAACTAAGAGGTAGTTGGATTCAAATTAAAAATAATTAAAATTCTTTCTCTGGATTACAGGTATGCAATGTGGAATATGCTCTCAGATGTAAGTTATTTGTCAGTTTTAATTTTAATTTTCTTTTTTAATGAGCAGATTCAATGGAGGATATATTTTGAAATGATTGGATTTTTTAAAGGCATCATGAAAGCAGCAAAGATGGAAGAGTAGGGGGAAGCGGTAAAGATCTGCTCTTTGTTAACACCATAACTACTTCATCAAAGATCTAGGAAGTATATCAGACAAAGTAATGATCCAAAATATCAGAAAGAAATCACATTGTGTCATTTTTCTAGCCTGACATCAGAAATTTATCCTTTAGCTCAGGGTAGAAGTTGTATAATGATAGAGGACTGCAAATCACTCTGATCCCAGATAGAAACCTTATTGCTTTAAATTTACAGAGACTTTCAGCTAACTGAGAGGATTTAAGGCAAGCCAACTGTCAACTAGTGTTTCACCCAGGACAATTTTGAAGTTGTATAGAACAGACCCAAATGAAGTCTGGAACTGGAAAATCCAGGATGTCGTTAATTAGACAATACCCTATATTAAATTACATCCTGAATCAGATCATGATGTTTATCAGACCCTCTTGGTCTGTCTAAAGTTTGCAGTTCCTGTAATCAGTAATCTCCTATAATCTTTGAAGAATACAGTACTTGATATAGAAGGGCTCAGATATAAGTTTACGTAGACCAGTGCCAAGTAAGGGCTAGAAATACCCTTCATAAGTGCACAGATTCTATCCTAACACAACTGAACTCTCCCAAAATACCTCTCCAACCAACTTCAAAATAATGCCTTAAATCAAATTCTGGAATGATAGAGTCAATAAAAAAAATCAGGTGAAACAATTTTCCAGTCCAAGACAACTTGGAAAGTAGGTAGAAAGAAGTCTAGCACACCAGAGTGATAGCCAGTCCTCGAGTTCAGCAGAGGTTGCACCTCCAGCAACTTCAGGAGCTCTGAACTCATAGATTATATGGGTATTGGAAAAAGAGTCAGAAAGAGATTACAAGGAACCCTTTGCCAGTGGCAGATTCAGGATTTTGCACTGTTCATATGCAGATTTAGATCCCAGTTACAGGACAAAGAGGAGAAGTAGACCTTGTGGCCACAGGGGAACCAAAATGATATTACTATGCTAGAATCAAGTTAGTCTGTTCATCTGTGACTAATCAAATCTATACAAGCTTTCAATGCTCTACCACAGATCAGGTAAAAGTAGACCATTACTCTGTAGGCCTCTAAATTTGTGCATCTTGCATTCCTTTTGAGCTCCTCCAATTCTGCATAGAGCACAGCACCTTTTCTGATGAGAGCATGCCAAGATGGGTGGTCTTCTACCAGTGTCTTCTATGTTGTACAATCATTTCCAATTTCTAAGGAGAGATCTTGAGAGTGTACTCATATTGCTTTTTTCTGACAACCATGTGAGTATTTGCCCTATGTGGATTCTTCAAAAATTAGTCTTTTGGGTAAGCATATATTTGACATTTGAGCAATTTGGTCAGTTCATCTCGGCCAATCCAGAAAAACGTGGGAAAAACTTTTATGAACTGATGCAAAGTAAAGTGAATAGAATGAAGAGACCATTGTACAATGCAACATCAATATTGTATGATGATCAGCTGTGAAAGATTCATCTATTCTCAGGGGGCCTGAAGGTGTTTTGTTATATTCTGATCATGATAAATGTACAAAAAAGCGAAGGAAAAGTGATACTTAAGGAGAGAAAAGAGGAAAAAGGTTGGGAAAATTGTTTCATGAAATCATGATGCACCAAAAAATGCCTGAACAAATGAAGGTTATGGGAGCAGCAAGGTGTCATTTTAAACTTTCATCTTTATGGGTGAACACACACAGATACACAAATGTAAAATATGGCATAGAAATCAATCATCAACCTAATAGAAAATTAGGAAGGAATAGGATAGGGATTAGAGATGAGGGATAAATTATAAGAAAATCACACCCTAAGGTTTTACAAGATAGTGGTATAAAGGGAAGTTGGAAAAGAAAGAAAAATTACAAGAACCTATGATTAGTCAGGTTGAAGTATAAGAGAACAGTTAAAAAAAAGACTAGAAGATACTTGTATCAATCATAGAGCACTGCTATTGGGTATAACACACTCACCACCTCTTCTTTATAAATCAGGGATATGAGAGGGCAGAGTCAAGATGGCAGTGTGGAGGCAGAAATTCCCAGAAGCTCTCCCCCAGACCACTCCAAATGACTTAAAATTATTACTCTAACCAAATTCTAGAATGGCAGAACCCACAGAATGACTGAGTGAAACAATTTTTTTTTACTCAAGACAATAGGAAGATCTGCAGAGAATGGTCTGTTTTACCTGGGTTGGAAGGGGTGAAAGCATAACCAGGGCTGCAGCTGCACAACACGAGAACAAACCAGTTCCAGCCTTCTAGGAACAGCCCTTGGGATTCTGGGCCACTGTGGGGGAGACAGTTCTTGGGTCTATGGCAGTGGGGGTTGTTTCCAGAGCTCTCAGTCAAGGGATCCCCAGGAAGGCTTGGAACGTCAGCAGGAAAACTCTACCATACTAGAGTGAGCATAGAGTCCAGGCCAGCCAGACCTCAGTGCAATCCTGCCCTAGGAACCTATGGCTAGTCTAGTTATGTCCAGAAAAAGAGCCTAGGTATCATTTTTTCAAGAAATAATCCAGCAAAATTTCCCTGATATCCCAGAATCAGCAGGTAAAATAGAAGTTAAGGCCATCCACTAACACCTCCTGAGATCCAAAAATAAAAACTCCCAGGAATATTAAAACTAAATTTCAAAACTCCCAAGTCAAAGAGAAAATATTACAAGTAGCCAGAAAGAAGCAATTCAATTATCATGGAACTATAGTCAAGATATCATAGGATTTAATAGCATCTACATTAAGGGTTCATAAGGCTTGAAATATGATTTTCTGGGAAGGCGAAAGGACTTGGATTACAACCAAGGATCAACTACCCGGCAAAATTAAACATCATCTTTAAAGGGAAAAATGGCTATTCAATGAAATTGGGAACTTTCAAACTTTCCTATTGAAATGTCCAGAGCTGAATAGAAATATTGATCTTCAAATACAGAATTCAGGTGGAGCATAGTGAGGGTAGATAGGAAGGGAAAATCATGAAGGACTTAATGAAGTTGATCTGCTTGTATCCTTTCACGTGAAGAAGATATTGATAACTCATATGAACCGTCTCATTTATTAGAGCAGTTAGAAGGAACATATATAGAAAAGACATAGGAGGGAGCTGAATACGAAGGTATAATAAATTATAAAGATAATATATTAAAGATAGAGTCAATGGGTGAGAAAGGAATGTACTAGGAGAAAGGAAAAGGAGAGGTAGAAGGGGACAAGATATTTCACATTGAAAAGTCAAGATAAAGCTTTTGAAATGGAGAGGAAGGGGGGGAGATGCAGGGAATGACTGAGTTTCATTCTCATCAGAAGTAGCTCAGAGAGGAAGTAACAAACATACTCAATAGGATATAGAAATCTCTCTTACCCTAGAGGAAGAAGTAGAGAAAAGGAATGGTAGGAAGGAATGGTCTGGAAGAGGGGTGTAGGTGATAGAAGAGAGGGAAGATAGCAGGAGAGTATAGTCATATACAATACATTTTTGAGGAGGGACAGGGTAAAAGGAGAGAGAGAATAGAATAAATGGAAGTGGGTAGAAATAAGAATGGAGGTAAAAATAATTAATAAAAGCAACTGTGGGCAAAAAAAATATTGAAGCATGTTCTCTGATGAACTTATGATAAAGAATGTGATCCATTGCAGGGAGAGAGCCAATGGTATCTGAACACATACTGAAGTACACTGTTTTTTCTCTTACTTTATTTTTCTTGAGATTTCTCTGTCTTTATGGGGGAGGGGATTACATTTACTTTCACAGCAATTTATAGTAAGATTAAGGTAGCAATAGAAAATTAAATAAACTTTAGAGTCATAGGTTAAAAAAAAGAAATCATGAGTAGCAGAACTTCAGAAAAGCCTGGAAAGACTTGCATGAATGATGATGAGTGAAGTGAGCAGAACCAGAAGTAGTGCAATAATCAATGACAATTCTAAAGGACTCTTGATGGAAAATACCATCCACATCTAGAGAAGGTACTATGGAGACTGAATGCAGATAAAAGCATACTATTTTCAATTTTTAAAATTTTTGTTCTTTATTTTTCTTCTCTCATGCTTGGTTTCCCCCTTTGTTCTGATTCTTCTTTCACATGACTAATATGGAAATATATTTAATATAGTTGAACACATATACTTTATATCAGATTACTTGCTGTCAAAGTAGGGGGAGAAGGAAAAGAGATACAAATGTGGAACTCAAACCTTACAGAAAAATGAATATCAAAAGCTTTCTTTGCATGTAACTGGAAAAATAAATAATTTTTTTAAAAAGAAAAAATAAATCAGGGATGTGGCAACAAAGCTATAAGAGAATAGGATGGATGAGAAGATACATTTTTAAAAATAATAACTATGAATATAAGTGAGATGAACATATTCATGAAACAGAAGAAAATGGGATGTATTAGAAAGCAGAGTACCCAGTATATTGATTATAACACACTAAAAATAGTCAGAATAAAATAAGAAACTGGATAAAATCTATTTATGCTTCACTTGAACTTAAACTTCATTAAAACTTAAAAGAGTAGCAATAAAGGTCTCTGGCAAGGTAAGAGCAAAAAAGATAGAACTGAATAAACACTTAGTAGCTGTATGACCCTGCACAAGTCACTTAACACAGTTTGTCTCAGTTTTCTCCTCTATAAAATGAGGTTCAGAAGGAATAGCAAGTCACTTCAGTTTCTTTGTTACAAAGATCCCAACAGGGTTGCAAAGAGTCAGATATGACTGAAAAATGAGCAAACAACAATTAACATATATACTCTAAATGGCATAATAACTAAATATTTAAAGGAAATACTAAAAAAAAGGTAGAGGGATAAATAAGCTATTAAAGTATAATCCTAGGAGACTTAAATGTATTTCATTCAGATCTTGACAAATCTAATTAAAAGAAATTTAAAAAGAAATGAACTGAAAGTAATTTTAAAAATATATATTTTAGGAAATTATTGGATGGAAATAGGAATGAAAATATAATATAATATTGTTATGTATGTGTGTGTGTGTGTGTGTGTGTGTGTGTGTGTGTGTGTGTGTGTGTGTGTATATTATGGATATTTCTTAGTAATCTTTTTGTTTCTTTATAAAAAGTAACCATGTTGGGGGGAGGCTAGGTGGCGCATTGGATAGAGCACTGGCCTTGGAGTCAGGAGTACCTGAGTTCAAATCTGGCCTCAGAAACCTAATCATTACCTAGTTGTGTGACCTTGGGCAAGCCACTTAACCCCACTGCCTTGCAAAAACCTAAAAAAAATAACCATATAATAAACATGAACATAAAAACCTCACAAACAAATGAAGAAATATGAAGTGCACTCCTTCCTAATAGTTAAGAAATAAGAATTATAAGCAAAAAATGATCATATTTAAAGATCAGAATTTAGATTGATCACTCATATCCTATTCTAAGATAATGTCTGAGTGGATATATGACTTTGATATAAAGGCCACATCTAGGAACTGAAGGAGAAAAAATATGTTTTCTTTGTTTATTTATGGATAGGGAGAGCATTACTGACCTAGGACAGAATAAAATAGATCATAGAACATGAAATGGATTATATTCATTACATAAAAAATTTTTAAATATTGGGAATTTTTGCACAAATAAAACCAATGCAGAGGGTTGGAGGGAAGTTCAGAATTCTTTGTATTATCTCCTCTATGGCAAGATAAATTAAAGAACTGGTGCAAATATTGAATAATAAGATGTACTAACCAAATTATATGTAGTTGAGGAATAGGGGATTTTCAAAGGAAAAACATCCAAGCTATCAATAGCCAAAAATCAGGGCTCAAACCTCAAAATTAGAGAAATGTACATTGAAGGAACTTTAAGTCTCCACCTAAAACTCATCAGTTTGGTGAAGTTAACAAAAAAAGGAGATAACAAATGCTAGAGGACCTGAAAAAAAACACACTACACATTAGATTGTGAACTCCTTCTGGTCAGTGACTATTTTTGCCTTACTTTGTATTCCTCATCATTAATACTGTGCCTGGCATGTAATATGAACTTAATTTAATTGCTGTTGAGTGACCTGAAACCTTACTGGTGGAGGTTTGAATTGGAATAGCCATTCTTTTTTTTTTTTTCAAAACTTCTCTGTTGTTTACTTTTTTTTTTTTAGGTTTTTGCAAGGCAAATGGGGTTAAGTGGCTTGCCCAAGGCCACACAGCTAGGTAATTATTAAGTGTCTGAGACCGGATTTGAACCCAGGTACTCCTGACTCCAAGGCTGGTGCTTTATCCACTACGCCACCTAGCTGCCCCTCTGTTGTTTACTTTAAACAGCCCAGATGAATGAAATTACAACACATTTTAAAGATGAGACTTTCACTTCATGGTCAAGCACCAGCATGATGATGCACACAGTACAGAGTCATTTTGTAGGAAAAATACCCCTGCAGGATATATATTCCTTAATGAATACTCGATTTTCTGTATGATTCACTCCCCTTGATCTACTGTTTTTGAATCCAGTTAAATTCAATTCAATTGGACACTCAACTCCTTCCCCTAACTTAGGCTCAGCTTGTCAGACATTAATTTTACCTGGTTTAATTCCTATGTTCAAAAATCTAAGGATGATTTCTCAGCTTTCTGGTCAGCAAGGCATATGAGGCCTAGGGTTCCTTTCAAGTTTGTATGGCAAAGTGTGGATGCCTTATAGCAAAGGATATTTCCAAGATAAATTAGATTGAATCCAAAGAGACAGTCATGAATGAAGTCAACTTTGTTTTGGGGTCTTGAGAAGAACTGTATCTTCAGACTGTTTACATCCATTTATTGAGCCTTGATTGATCAGTAATGTTGATCAAGAATGGAGTTTAAAAAACCATCTAGGTACAAAAAAACTAACACATTTAGAACTGAGTTTTTAGTTCTTGAAAACACATCACTAAGCTTCATAAAGTGTTCTGTCAGCAATCTACTATTAGAGAACACTCATGGCCTTCCAACCTGGGCAAATGGGAAATTACTTGTTCTAATTAAAAAAAAAAAGGCAGTAGTACATAAAGTGCTTTTTTAATGAAAGAAATTTTAAAGAGATGTACAGTCAGGCTCAAGTTGTGCAGTTCACAAGCATGAAGGGGAGGAAAAAAAGTCAGATTTAACCAAGGACTAAGCTGGACTTGCCACCAGGTGGATTTCTTCTGGATGGTGCTGGTGCTGAAGCAACTGGGCTGGGAACAGGTACAGCAGGCACAGATTTCTCTTCATTCTGTTCCAGGTCAATGTGTAAGTCTGCCTCCACATTTTCATGCATATCACCTTCTCCCTTTGGACCTAAAAAATCTCCAGAACCTGCTTCAGAAGAGTTTCTTCTTTGGAGTCCAGAGGGTTCAGAATTATCCTTACTAGACTGAGCCCCTGCTGACTTGGCCCAAGAAGGTTGATTTTCTTCAGGTGTTCCAAAAATAATAGATGCCATTTTGTTCTTTCTCACGGGTTGTTCTGTAGGCTCATCAAAGCCCAAAGTAAAATTAGACCCACCACCTGGAGGACGTAATACCCGAGAGCTGTTCCTGCCATTGAGGTCTACGCCGTTAAAGGTGGTGGTGGTGATCATGGGGAGGCCGGAGCGTTGCACGGCGGAGCAGGAGCACAGCGAGCCGCCGCCGGCAGGGCCCACAGGACACTCGGCGGGAGCCCAGGCTCGCATCGAAAAGACCCACCCTCGGGAATAGCCATTCTTAATAGCTAATTGGAACTGTGGCCCCAAAATTTCTAAATTGTGTGATTTTTTTGAACATTAATTCAACTATTAAACCTATATCACAAAGAATAAAAATAAAGAAGAAAAAGACATTTAAAAATATTTATAGTAGATTTTTTTTTCTTTTTGTGGTAAAAACCGGAAACTAATTGAATATTTCTCAATTGGGGATACTAAATAATTACAAGAAATGACATTAAAAACCATAAAAAAAATGACAAAGGTGATTCTTTTAGATAAAGTGGGATAGACTTCATGAACTGATATAAAGTGATAAAAACAAAGCAGAACAATTTATACTACATCAACAAAATTGTAAAGAACAAAGCAGAACAACCAACAACAAAAAAAAAATACAAAATTTTTGATGACTTTAATAAATTGCAATGACTGAACCTTTGGATATAATTAGTGTGAATTTTGTTTTATAAATGCATGTTTGTTATCGGGTTTTGTTCGTTTTCTTTTTTTTTAGTAGTGAGCCAGAGAAAATAAATGCTTTTTAATTGAAAAAAATTAAAACATAAAAAATGCATAATTAAAAAAAATGTACTTCGACATTTCAAAAATTTCTTCCATGCTGTAAATCAAGTGTGTTATTTTGATTGTTGTTTTGAGCACACAACCATTTTTATATATAATCCTGGAGATAGAGCTTATATGTAGTCCTAGAGAAGGCTAAAAAATTGTACTTAAACTAATTCAAATGAGATACTATGATAGAATCTCATTTCTTCCTTGAGAATTGTCAGAACTTACCTGACCATGAACTTCTCATGTAATGAAAGCCTGGTTTAACAACCATGGGAATATAGCTATGAAGATGATAAATTTTAGATTAGTTTGTCATCTACTGTTTCTCCCTTGCTTAATAACTTTGGGCAAGTCATTTAAACAATTCTCATTTTAAAGTTATGGAAAATGAAGATAGGACTATATCACAGGGGTTTGAAAGACATAATAATTATCATAGTGAAGACTTCAGTATACTAAGTGACAGTGCTTAATATAGGAAGAGAATGCTGTTTTCAAAACAAAGTAAAACAAAGCATAGGCCAATGTGATAGGATTAATCTATCAGCATTTTTTCCTATCTTTGGATAGGCCTACACACCTTTCCCTTCCTTTCTAAGATGGGGATTAGCCTACCCTTAAAAGAGATATGACTTGATTAATTCTACTTCCCTAACAATGTTTCCTGGTCACTTCAGGACATTAAAATACTTTAACCACATGGATTCTATACCCCTCTGACTATGAATATCTGTCCTGTTGACCACAGTAGGGGAGAGAGGAATGTCACTAACTGTCACTGTTTCCTTGTTGTATATCCTTGCTGTATTAGGGAAAAATAAACCTTTTTTAAAAAAACTTTCCAATGACTTTCAAGTGTCTTATTTTGGCTCAACATCAATTATTAGAGTGCTGGTAGTGTAACTACCTCTTCCATCAACAATGTAATTCACCTAAATGGACAGTAATTTACTTCCATCTTCTTATGGGAATTGGATTATCTAATAGCTTAACATGTTATATGGAGCCATTATGACTTAGTTGATGGAGTGCTTCAACTGAAGTCAGGAAGACTTGAATTCCACCTACATCTCTGTATGACCTTGGCCAACCTGTGGGAGTTTGGGCAAGTTGCTTAACTTTTTCATGCCTCAAAAGAGGCACAAAACCTCAAAGAGAGTTATTAATTTTTACCTCTTGTGAGTTTATTGATAAAGAGAATTTCCAAGTGAAAAATTATAAACTCTTCTGCAAGTATTCGCATCTACTTAATCTGCCCTATATTTAAGTGAGAAAGGCAGAAAAGAAAAAGAAATGATTGATTTTCCACAGTACCCTATTTTCTTTATGCCAAGGGTGCCCTTGTATGCCTGAGTATCATTTCCTGCTCCTATTAACTTTCTATTAATGCTGCACAGAAAGTATAGTCATGGGCTATAATGTCTATCAGAATAGTTCAAAGGTGAATGTAATTTTATCTCTGACCAGATCAAAGAGTGCATAGTCCCTTCTTCCTAAAAATAATGTATTCTGGTTTGTCCTTGAAAGGAGTATTTCATAGCCAGAACTCCTCACCAGTAAAATAATTCATGTTTTGTGCTATAATGAATTCACCAATGGGGGAAAACAATTCAACTTCTAACAAAGTAATAACTGACAAAAGAAAAGTTTTACTCCCCCAGATATATTTAATATGATAAAAGTAAATGGAAGTAATCAAATAATTTAATTTTAAAAATCGATAACATTTGTTTTTAGAGCATTTTCTTTCCTAAATATATCCCTCCCTAGTTCCTTTCCCTCTGAGCCATCTCCTTTAATAAAGGATTAAAAAAGAAAGAAAAAATATTCAGTGAAACTAATTAGTATTTCATTTGAGTATGATAGTTCTCATAATGTTTCATACTCACAGTTCCACACTTCCACAAAGAAGTGAGAGAAATGCATTTTCTTATCAATTCAGTTCTTACCAAGGTTCAGTTCAAGAATTCAGTCATGGGTTTTTTTTTATTCCTTCCACTAGCATTATTATATTTGTGTGAAAGCTATCACAGAATAATAAACAAAAAAGGAATCTCTGAGTTAGAAAAATATGAATTCAGGTCTTACCTCTGACCCATACTGGATGAATGACTATGATTAAATCACTTTGTCTAGGTTCAGTATGTAGGTCATCTCTCTCAAAAGAATTTACTCAGACTTTCTCCAAGTCAAGCAAAGAGCCTTTATTTGAGTGATCATGCTCCTCCCAAGGGGAGACAGCAATGTAACTGAGGAGGGGGTGAACATTTACAGGGGCACTGATGGAGGAAAATGAGGTAATCAAGGACACTAAGATGAGGGGTGATAACAGAGAGAGACTTCCTATTTTCAGGCAATGGAAGGGGCTTGCAGACTTGTGCCTGGGGGAAAGGATTTACTGAGTTTTTGTGTAGGATAAGATCTTTCACTGAGCTTCAATCAGTGGGTCCACCAATTTAACTTGTGAATGTCCCCAAATCTATAAGCTTATAATTTGCTGAGCAGGTGCTAACTGAAATTGTGGTATATTCTTCACTAAAAGTTCTCTATTTTCCTATGATATTATGGGTCCATTCTTTTAAAAGCCATTGGATAAATTGTTTTCCTATATATACTTATTTAATTATGCATTGATAAATATGTCTCTTTATTCTTCTTTGAATATGAATTCTTCATATTCTTAGTATTTTAAGATTTATTATCATAAGGATTTTAAGTTTATTCCTTTACCTAGCATTAGAAGCAGCTACTTCCCCATTCTTGGCTCCCATTTGTTACGGTTGAGGAAAGGAAAAAAATAGAAGTTGGTAAGATTGAAGATTTGATGATGGGAGGGAAAAGAAAGAGATCATTTTCTGGATCAAAGTTTTTGTGAATTTTCCCCTTAGGAATAAAGTCAATGGAGAAAGAGATAGTCCTACAAATTGTACCATTCCTTCCTTCCTTCCTTCCTTCCTTCCTTCCTTCCTTCCTTCCTTCCTTCCTTCCTTCCTTTCTTCCTTCCTCCTTCCCTCTTTCCTTCCTTCCTTCAAATACTATGGTATTTGAGAACTTTCAGTTATCATCAGGCAAATTTTCCACTTTGTTTTCTTGCATGAAAAAGGGTTCATTCTCTATTATGTCATATCATGCTTGGATTCCAAGGTCATTATGCCCCACTCAGGCATAAGGAGAGGTGATAGTGTGTGAATGTGAATATAAATATTAAAAGGATATTTTGGTTTCATCATTTACCTTGATCAAAACAAACATCTTTTTGATTTTGTAAATGGTCTTTGAGTGTTGCTTCATAAACTAGTGAAGAATCTTCAAAAAATAGGTAGGGTAATGCTTAGAGGATATTCTTTATACATATCTCCAGGCCAGGGGACAGTCCTTTCTTGAAACTTTTCCAGGTCATTCAAGAATTTTTCTCTAATATTACCATCTTTGAGGATCCTGGTCAGCTCCCATGTCACCATGAAGCATGAAAGTTTCAAACAAATTGATCAATTATGAACTTCTAAGTAAAATGAATAAACCCAAAAGTCATTTGACTTTCTGGACTCAGAAGAAAGGAGTTAAAGTCGCAAATCTGACACTAGTTTTATGACCTTAGGGAATTTACTAGACATTTTTGAGTTTCCTGTTCTATAAGATAAATATTTAAATCAATGAAAATTTATTATCTTCTGCATGCAAGATTCTATGCTAGGTGCTGGCAAAAGACAGGCAAAAATGGTAACATGTGCTTCCCTTAAAAGAGCTCACATTCTACAAGATGAAGTTATCTATTCCCACTCATTTCATGGGAGAAGATTGTGAGGATCAAATGAGATGTCAATGGAAATGCATCATAACTAAAACCCTACATGATATACAATCTATTGCTTTTGTCATAATATAGACTTTATTTTATTAAATAAAATAAAGATTTTATTTATTTTGAATTTTACAATTTTCCCCCAATCTTGCTTCCTTCCCCCCATCCCCCACAGAAGGCCATCTATTAGGCTTTACATTGTTTCTATGGGATACATTGATCTAAGTTGAATGTGATGAGAGAGAAATCATATCCTTAAGGAAGAAAAATAAAGTATAAGAGATAGCAAAATTACATAATAAGAGAACTTTTTAAAAAATTAAAACTAATGGTCTTTGGTCTTTGTTCAAACTCCACAATTCTTTCTCTGGATACAGATGGTGTTCTTAATCACAGATACCCCAAAATTGTGCCTGATTGTTGCACTGATGGAATGAGCAAGTCCACTAAGTTTGTTCATCACCCCCATGTTGTTGATCATCAACCCAAAGTTTAGACTTTACTTTTTAAATATAATATCTAAATATAGCAAGCCCTTGTTACTTATCTGATCATTAATTCATCATCCTTCTAGCTTTTGGAGAAAGATTCTCTGTTCACTCCTGGAAGATTTTGTTTCTTTGTTTTTGTTGTGACCCATTGCCATTGTCAAGTGGCCCATTTATGACAAACTAAGGAGAATATATTATGTCAGGTCAAATACCAATGGGACCAGCAACTTGTTTTCACTGGTATTGTCTCTCTATGAAATACTCCAAAAAGTCATATTCAAGTAAATATCTCATTCAAATTATAGAATTCTAAATGAAAACCTGGGACAGTTAGATAGTACAGGGGATAGAGCTCTGGAGAGTCATGAAGGTCTGAGTTCAAATCCATCCTTAGACACTTTTTATCTATGTGACCGTGGACGAGTTACTTAACCATGTTTGCTTTAGTTTCCTCATCTGCAAAATGAGCTGGAAAAGGAAATGGCAAACCATTCCAACATCTTTACAAAGAAAATCCTAAATGGGTTCACAGTGTTGGACTTGACTCAACATCAAAAGAAAGCCCAGTAGTATTTTAGGTTCAAAAAAATAAGAAGCAAAAAGAGACACATGATTACTTTTAAACCTTCTCAGAGGATTTTATACACAATGGAGAATCAAACAAAACTATAATAAAAACTAAATTGTAGCATAAGGAGGCTTCCCTAAAGTCCTTATGGACCAGTGTCAGAAGAAGACCCTAGCAGAGAAGATGAACCCTGTGTATTGGAAGTCCCATTACATGTAAATAACTCAGATAATCTTTTAATTAGTTTCGTGACACTGAGAGCGCAGAGCTAAAAAAATTATCTCTGGGGTAAATGTGGAGGCATACATGCTGTAGCAAATATGCAGGATTGTGTCAAGGATCAAAAAGAACAACAAGGTTACACTAATTATGGGCATTGGGAATTATAGTCACCAAAAGGAAATACTGTTTAAAACACAATAGATAATAAACACAGCATTCATTACCCTAAAGGGTTTTAGGTTGAAAGCACAAATTAGAAAAATTAATAAATGACAGGCAATAATTGTTTGCATTTGTACAGCAACTTACACTTATTAAACACTTTACATAAATAATTTGATATCACCGAAACCAATTCAGATATTATCTTCCCCATTTTACAGATAAACAAGTTGAGGTTCAGATGTTCTAGCAAATTAGTCAACATTCTCCCAGAAAATATTAAGTGGCAAAGGTGAGACTTGAATCTACTGTTATTACTTTAAGTCCCTAGTTTTTCCTACAACACCAGGCTGCCTCTTAGATTCTAAATAACACACCAAAAAAGAATTAAAGACATTTCTGAGAGTATATGCCTAGCCTTTGAAGTTGATGTCAGATAGGGCAATCATTGCTACAGACAGAATTCTGTCCTGACTAGACCATAGGCCTTCATTCATTATATTCCTTATCTTTGAAAGTTCTTTTCAAAGATTTATTTTGTTGTTTGTTGATGTTGTTGTTGTTATTGTTGTTATTGTTGAGTTTTGGTATTTTTTGGCAAGGCAATGTGGTTAAATGACTTGCCCAAGATCAAAGTTGAGTGAATATTAAGGGTCTGAAGCCAGATTTGAACTCAGGCCCTCCTGACTCCATGGTCTGTGCTTTTATGATGCCCTGAAGGTTATTTATGGATCAAAGACCTATATAGCATCTCAGTTACTCAGTGCTGATGGAGTCACATAAGGATAGGGAAATGATCCTGGAGAGATGGTCCGAACACTATCATAATGTTTTTAACAGACTGCCATCAATTAATGAAGAAGCCATTGATTACCTCAAGTAGTCCTTAGCTAAAGTTCCAACTGAAAAATAGAGATTTTAATTGCCATTAGGCTCCTCTCCAGTGGCAACGCACCTGGTGATGATTCTATTGCAGCTGAGATCTACAAGTGGGGGGGTCCATTGTTCATGCAATTTTCCAGGTTATATGGCATGAAGAGGCTATCTCCCAAGCATTCAAGGATGCCTCCATCTCTACAAAGGTAAAAGGAAAAGATTGTTCTGTGACAATCACAGGGCCATTTCTCTTTTAGTCATTGCTGGTAAGATCTGATCCTTGCCAGAGTTCTTCTCAATAGGCTAATCCTTCACCTGGAAGATGATCACCTCCCTGAGAGACAATGTGGCTTCGGAAAGGATTGATGGTGTTTGCTGTCCGACAACTCCAGGAAGAATTCCAAGAACAGAACAGAGGTCTGTATATAACATTGTAGATCTGAAAAATGCTTTGATACTGTCAGTCATAAGGGTTTATAAAAAATTATGTCAAACTTTCATTGCTTGGAAAATTTCATCAGCATTAGAGGACAATATTTTCAAGATTTCTGTCACCAATGGAGGAAAACAAGGACGTGTCCTTGCTTCCATGATTTTTTGGCATGATGTTTTTAGCCATGTTATCAAATGCCTTCACTGATGATGAACACGGCATCAAGATCAGCTACTGCATTGATGGCAAATTCTTCAACTTGAAAAAGCTACAAGCCAAGACCAAAGTGGAGGGAGTGTAGGTGCATGATCTTCTGTTTGCAGATAATTGTATACTCAATGCAGCTTCTGCAGCTGAGATACCACAAAGAATGGACTGGTTTTTTGCAGCTAATTTTGGTCTGATAATTAACATTAAGAAAACACAGTTGCTCCATCAGTTAGCACCACAACATCCATATGTGGAATCATTGATAATAGCAAAAGGAGAAGTTTTGCTCTAAGGAAGCACACATTGACAATGAGATTGACTTACACATTACCAGAGCTAGCTCAGAATTTGGAATACTCCAAAAGAAAGAGTGGGAGAGAAGAGGTATTAGATTAAGTACCAAATTGAAGGTCTTCAGAGCTGTTGTGCTGACCTCATATGCCTGTGAAACCTGGACAGTCTACCAGTGCCATGCCAGAAAACTGAATCTCTTTCATTTAAATTGTCTTAGAAAAATTCTGAAGATCTCCTGGCAGGTGAAAATACCAGACACTCAAGTCCTTTTTTGAGCTAAATTGCTCAGTATTTCAATATTACTACAGGGAGTGCAACTATGATGAACTGGTCTCATTGTTAGAATGCCAGAAGTATGCTTGCCAAAAGGACTATTTTATAGAGAACATACACAGGGCAAGTGTTCACAAGAGGGTCAGAAGAAGCAATAGTGAGACGCCCTGAAGGTATCTCCTAAGAATTTTAGAAGTGATTCTACAACATGGGAGACATGGGCACAGGACCACCCAGTATGGTGCACCTTTGTCAGATAGGGTGCTGCACTCTTGAAGAATACAAAACTGAAGCAGCTCAAAGAAAATGTGATATACAAAAGTTAGAGTAAGCACCCCAAGTGTTCACATGGACTATTTGTCACTGAACTGTGGTAGAGTATTCTGGGATCATATTTGATTGAAGAGCCACAGTAGGATACACTATAGTTTGTCTCAAACATAGTGATGTCATTATGGTCTTTTTCAATAATGAAGTACAAGAACCAGAACCATTTTCAAAGATTATAAATGCAAAAGCATAATGGGACTTTGCTAGTCAGAGGTTTCAATCTCCTCATTTTTAAAAGATAAGGAACTGTTATCAAAGACAAAGGGACTTGCCCAGGGTCATACAATTTCAAAGTTTCTGACAGAATTTTAATTCAGGTATTGTTTACTTCAAATTCAGCACTCTATTCACAGTACCATCATATGTCTTCCAAACTGTGAGTTCCTTGAGGACAGAGAATGTGTTTGTTCTAACTTTTGCTTCATCCCCAACATTAATCATGTCATTCAACATTTAGTAAGGGTTTTGAAAATATTTGTTGAGGATACAAAACTTTCAGCCAAGATGGCAGAGAGAAACCAGGAACATTTTAAGCTCTCAGAAACAATATTCATCAATCCTCATAATAGAATTTGAAGTGAAAAAACCCCCAAAAGCACAGAGTGTAACATCTTCCAGCAAGGTCTGTCACGAGGAAAACTGGGTGTACCCAGGGCTGAAAACAGAAACCTAGCACACCAGTGATGGGGTGAGGTGGGGACCAACCTGAAGTGCAAATAGCCCAGAGACAATCCCAGGTGTTCCTACCTTTCCCAACCACTCTGGGAGTTGGTTACTGATTTCCTAAATGCTTAGGGTCTAGAGACAGAGCCTCTGGCTATTTCAAGTCTGGAGGGTCTGGCTCAGTGACTCAGCTGCTTTGTGGTCAGCCCAGAGACAGCTGGAAACATTCCCACTGTTCCCAATGACTCAGGGAGTGGGCAACTAACATCCATAGTGTAGATGGTCCAGAGAGGGTATCCCAAGCATTCCTTCTGGTCCACTAAGCAAGCCCTTAGATTTTCTAAAATCAATGGCCCCAGGCCAGCAACCAAGTCTCTAGGGTTTTCAACAACAAAGGTCTATGAGCAAACCCCTCACCTAATAGAAAAAAGTAGGATCTATTGAAAGTTACCTTGGAGATAATGATGGACAAAGTACTAGCTCAGAAAAGGGGAGCAGAAGGGGTGATATATGTGAAACTACACAGGAGAATATGAATTGGTCACCAGTCTAGAAAGACTTCTTAGAAGCGCTCAGAAAGGAATTTAAAAATTAAATAGTAAAATTGGGAAAAGAAATGTAAGAGAAAATGTACAGCTTGCAACAAAAAGTGAAAGAAGAAAACAAATCCTTTAAAAATTCTATTTGGGGACAGCACCAAAATTCCATCAAATAAAGTAAAAAGACTGAAAAAAAAATGAAGAAAAGTTAAAGTATCTTTTAGGGGGAAAAACCCACCTGAAAAATAGATCCAGAAGAGATAATTTATGAATTATGGGTCTACAAGAAAGCCAAGATATAAAAAAGAACCTGAAAAATAGATTTCAGGAAATTATCAGGGAAAACTGTTCAGATCCGTGAGCTCAAGAAGACAAAAATAGCCATTGAAAGAATACACAGAACTCCTCCAGAAAGAATTCCCAGGATAAAAACTCCAAAGTTTATCATAGTCCAATTCCAGAATTCTCATATAAGGGAGAAAGTACTGCAAGTAGCCAAAAAGAAGTAATTTAAATACAAAGGAAGCACAATCAGACTTACACAGGACTTCAACAGAAATATCATATTTTGGAGGTGAAATTTACTTCCCTGCAAAATTCAGTATATTCTGAAAACATGATTAATGAAATAGAGAAATTCAAAAATTTCCTGATAACAAGACCAGAACTAGAGAATTCAGCCTTCAAATACAAGACTCAAGAGACCTATAAAAAAGATAAATGAAAAGGGGAAAAAACAAAAACAAAACAAATATTTCTCAAGAATATTAAATTCCCCTACAAGAGAAAATAACATGTGTAACTTTTGTGAATTGTTTTTCTTTTAGGATAGTTGAAGGTTGAGTATAGTTGAAGAAATTGAATTTAGAGGACATGGATTTAGTTGGTTCTTGTTCTTCTATTGAAGATGGGCAACTAGGTGGAATAATGGATAGAACACTGGTCTTGGATTCAGGAAG
Source organism: Macrotis lagotis (assembly GCF_037893015.1). NCBI lineage: Eukaryota > Metazoa > Chordata > Mammalia > Peramelemorphia > Peramelidae > Macrotis > Macrotis lagotis. The sequence continues at coordinate 784,788,058 of NC_133658.1, forward strand.
ATGAGAGCTCAAATCCAGTCTCAGACACTTACTAGCTGCATGACCTTGGGCAAGTCACTTAACTCTAATTGTTCTGCATCTAGGGCCTTCTCTAGTAATCTTTTTAAAAAAATTTATTCATTCTTATTTTGTACAACTAATGTTTTTTATATATTACCAAAATATTCTTGTTTAAGGGAAAACATAATACCCTCTCCCCCCAAAAATATAGACCCACATTAGCAATAAAGTAAAGGAGAGGAAAAAATTAAAATAAAAATTAATAATAATAATAATAATAATAATAATAATAATAATAATAATGGGTGTGGCCAGGTGGTGCAGTGGACGGAGCACCGGCCCTAGAGCCAGGAGCCCCTGAGCCCGAATCTGGCCCCAAACACCCAACAATCACCCAGCTGTGTGACCCTGGCCAAGCCACCCCAACCCCCATTGCCCTGCAAAAAACAAAAAAAGACCCAAAATAAAATAAAATAGTAATAATAATAATAATAATGAGGGCAGCCTGGTGGCAGACAGAGCATGGGCCCTGGAGTCAGGAGTACCCGGGTCCAAATCTGGCTTCAGACACCCAACAATCACCAGTTGTGTGGCCCCAGGCAGGCCACCCAGCCCCATTTGCCCTGCACCCGTAATAATAATAATAATAATAATAAATGTTCTTCAGTCTGTGTTCCAATACCTCCACCTCTGTCATGGGTGGATCCCATTTTTTATGATAAGTCCATCACAAAAATTACTTCCATATTTTTCCACCGTTGCCATTGCTGAGCATAACTCCCTTCATTCGTACTACTCCACTACCATATACTATATTTTCTCTCCCTTCACTGTGTCTCTGCTGTAGGATAGCTGAGTGGCGCAGCAGGCAGATCCCCAGTCCTGGGGCCAAGAGGCCCTGAACCCACATACCACACCTTAGGCCCAGCATCCACCCAACCTATGGTCCCAAACAGGTCATCCAATCCCAGTCCCTTGCAAGAAGTAAAAAAGAAAATGTGTTATATCTGACCACTCTCCCCCCAAGATCCATCCTCTCCTACATCACTCACATCCCCCCGCACCCCATCCCCCCTTCTCATACTGTGGCTGATCAAATCAGTACAAGCTCAGAATATTCTACCACAGGTTGTGTACAAATAATCCAGATGAAAAGCAAGGATGTTTACTCTAAAGTTATTGTCATTTTCATGATGTTAGTCCTGTCTATGCATGAGCAACTGACATTTTTCTATTTGTTTAGATCTGACTTTTTTGTGTTAAAAGAGCTTTGTAATTGTATTCATAGCATTTCTGCATTTATCTTGGGAGGTATATTCCCAAGTATTTAATATTGTCTACAATTACTTTAAATAGAAATTAAATTACTTATTCAGTGCCATACCAATCAAACCTGCCAAATATGTATTTTATGAGTGAGAAAAAATAGTTACAAAATTCATATGGAACAACAAATGATCAAGAATATCAAGGCAAATGATGAAAAAATTAAAGGAAGTAGTCTTGCTCTACCAGATAAAACCAAATAACACTATATTGGCAGTTATCAAAACTGCCTGGTACTGATTAAGAAATAGAGTAATGAACCAGTGGATTAGAATAGGTTCAAAATAAACAGTAATACATGCCTAAACAATCTACTGTTTTAGATAATCAAAGACATTTGTTTTTTTGGATAAGAACTCACTATTTGACAAAAATTGTTGGGAAAATTGGAAAATAGTATCAGCAAAACTAGGCACAGACCAACATTTCGTACCCTCTACCAAAATAAGCTCCAAATGGCTATAGGATTTAAACATAAATGGCCATACCATAAATCAATTAAGAGATCAAGAAATATTCTCCCTGTCAGTTCTATGGAAAGGGGAGAAATTTATGACCAAACATGAATTAGAGTACATTATAAACTGTAAAATGGAGATTATTGACTTCATTTACTTAAAACATTTTTGCACTAATAAAACCAATGCTGTCAAGATTAGAAGGAAAACAAAAAGCTGGTAAATAATTTTGAGAACTAGGGGCTCTGATAAAGTTCTGATTTCTAAAATATATAGAGAATTGAATCAAATTTTTAAGGTTACAAATCACTCCTCAATTGATAAATGGTCAAAGGATATGAATAGACAGTTTTTGTGAAGAAATTAATGCTATAAATAATCATGAAAAAATGCTCCATAACTCTATAAAAGGGTGAATACTTAGGTTGAAGGTATGAGCATAAGTTGATTTTGAAAGAATGATTTTCTTTTTAGATTTTTCAAGGCAACGGGGTTAAATGACTTGCCCAAGGCCACACAGCTAGTAATTATTAAATGTCTGAGGTCAGATTTGAACCCAGGTACTCCTGACTCCAAGGCTGGTGCTCTATCCACTGCGCCACCTAGCCACCCCTTCAAAGAATGATTTAAATAAACAATAAGACACTGAAAAGGGGGGGGGGTTGTAATGAGACTGTTGGAAGGGAGAGGCAGAATGGTGTAAATTACAGCACATCAAAATGTGCCAAGGATCTTTACAGTAGCAGTAAAGAAGGGAGGGAATGAGAACTAGTTTTATCTTACTCTCATAGGATTTGACTCAAAGAGGAAAACTCAATTGTGTTTAGAAATTTATCTTACTCTTCAAATATTAGAAGAGGAAAGGGGAGAGAAGGAAGGAGGGACCGACAGAAGGGAGGGAAGAAAGAAGGGAAAAGAGAAAGAAGGGTAGCTGATAGAAGGGGATACAGATTGAGGGAGGTGGCATTCAGAAGCAAAATACTGGTGAGATAAGATAAAGTGAAAGGAGGGGGAAATAGCATGGAGGGTAATAAAGAGTAATTATAACTATTGATGTGAATGGGATGAACTCTTTCATACAATGGAAGTGAAGAGTTGATTAAAAACCAGCAATGTACAATATATTTCTTACAAGAAACATATTTGAAGAAGAGAGTGACACACAGAGAAAGGCAAAAGGCATGAGCAGAATATATCATACTTCAGCTGAAGAGAAAAAGGCAGGGTAGCAATCCTTATCTCAAACAAAGCAATTGCAAAAATAGATCTCAATAAAAGGGAAAGGAAGGAAAGTACATAGTCCTAAAAGGTAGTATAGAGAATAAAGTAATTTCAATACTAAACATATATGCATCAAATGGTATAGCATCAAAATTCTTAGAGGATCAGCTAAATGAGTTGTTGGAAGAAATAGACAACAAAATTATACAAATGGGGACCCCAACCTTCCTCTCTCAGAATTAGAAAAATCTCACCATAAAATAAATAAGGAAGCTAAGGAGATGAATAGAAGAATAGAAAAGTTAGAGATGAGAGATATCTGGAGAAAATAGAATGGGAATAGAAAGGAATATACATCTTTTCCTTTGGCAAATGGCATCTACACAATATGATCATGAATTAGGGCATAAAAACTTAACAATCAAATGCAGAAAGGCAGAAATGAGAACTGCATCCTTTCAGATCATGTTTCAATAGAAATCCCGTGCAACAAAGGGCCATGGAGAGATAAACCTAAAATTAATTAGAAACTAAGTAATCTAATTGTAAAGAGTGAGTGAGTCAAATAACAAATCACAGATATAGTTCATAATTTCATCCAAGACAATGACAATAAGGAGATAACATACCAAAATTTGTGGGATATAGCCTAAGCAGTTCAGAGGGAAAATATTATAGTGCTAAATGCATATATGAATAAAATAGAGAAAGAGGAAATCAATGAACTGGGCATGTAACTAAAAAAGTTAGAGAAAGATCAAATTAAAACTCCCCACTGAAATATCAAATTAGAAATTCTGAAAATTTATGGAGACAATAAAATTGAAAGTAGAAAGAAAACCTAGTGGACTACTAAACAAACCTAAGAGGTGGTTTTTATGAAGAAAAACAATAAAATCCATAAAACTTTGGTTAATTTGATTTAAAAAAAGAAGAAAACCAAATTACCAGTATCAAAAAAGAAAAAGGTCAATTTATTGCCAATGAAAAAGAAATTAAAGAGACAATTTGGAGCATTGTTGCCCAATTGTATGCCATTAAATTTGACAATCTAGCTGAAATATGTGCATATTTACAAAAAAATATAAACCACCTAGGTTAGTAGAAAAGAAATTAAGTACTTAAATAACTTCATGTCAGAAAAATAAATTGAACAAGTCATCAATAAACTCCCTAAGAAAAAATCTCCAGGGCAAGATGCATTCACTAATGAAATCTACCAAACATTCAAGTAACAATTAATTCCAGTCCTTTATAACTATTTGAAAAAATAAGTGAAGAAGAAGTTCTACCAAATTCCTTCTATGAACCAATATGGTGCTGATCCCTATACCAGAAAGAAAATTTTAAATCAATTTCTCTAATGAATATGGATGAAAAATTTTAAATAAAATATTAGCAAAATGATTACAGGAAGTTAATAAAGTTAATAAAATTAGGAAAACTATCAACATAATTGACCAGATTAATAACAACCCTTACAGAAATCATGATTATTTGAAAAGATGCTGAAATAGTATAAATTCCTATTAAAAACACTAGAGAGCATAGTAATAAATGAAATTTTCCTTAAAATGGTAAGCAGTATCTATCTAAAACTATCAACAACCATTTTATATAATGGGGATAAAGTAGAAGCAATCTCAAAAAGATCAGGGGTGAAACAAGGATGACTTTATCATCATTATTATTCAACATTGTGTTAGAAATTTTAACTCTAGCAATAAGAGAAGAAAAAGTAATTGAAGGAATTAGAATAATTAGAAATTGAAAGAATTAGAATAAGTAATGAAGAAATTTCTTGCTCTTTGCAGATGTTAAAATGTTATACTTAGAAATCCCTAGAAAATCATCTAAAAAACTACCTAAACAATTACCAACTTTAGCAAAGTTGCAGGATGTAGAATAAACACATATAAATAATCAGAATTTCTATATATTACTAACAAAACACAACAGCAAGAGATGGAAATCCTATTTAAAGTAATGGTAGATAACAAAATACTTGCCAAAGCAAACTCAGAAAATACATGAAAACAACTTTAAAACACTTTTCACACACAAAAATATCAGAACTAAATAATGGGCAAATAATTGCACATGGCTGGCTAAGTTAAATACAATAAAAGGACAACTTTAAATTCAAATCTTTATGCCATACCAAACAAACTTCCAAAAAATTGCTTTATTGAGCTAGGAAAAAGTAGTAACTAAATTTGGTCAAGAATATCAAGGGAATTAATGAAAAAAGAGAAAAGAAAAGATGACCTAACCATGCTAGATCTAAAATTACATGGGATTTCTCTTTCTAGATCTTTCTGCTGTGTCTTGCTAGTCATATATAGAAAAGATTGCAGTTTCTGAGATTAGAACTCACTCTTTGAAAAAACTGCTGGGAAAACTAGTAGATAGTATGGCAGAAACTAGGCATAGACTAACATCTTACACCTTGTACTGATAAAGTAAAATTAGTACACAATTTAGCCATTAAAGGTGTTATCATTAGTCAATTAAGAGAACATGAATAGTTTACCTGTCAGATATATGGAAAGGGAAACAATTCATGACTAAAGAAGAGATTAGAGAACATTCTAAAATGTGAAATAAATAATTTTGATGACATTAAATTTAAAAGCTTTTGCACAAATAAAACCAATGCAATGAAGATTGAAAGGAAGGCATTAAGTTGGGAAACAATTTTTACAACTAGTGTTTCTGACAAAGGATTCATTTCTAAAATTTATAGAGAAGTGAATCAAGTTTATAAGAATAAAAGGCAATTTTCAGATGAATAAATTAAAGCTTTTTAGAGTCATATGCAAAAATGCTCTAAATCATTATTGATTAGAGAAATGCAAATTAAAACAACTGGGAGTACCTCCCATTTATTAGATTGGCCAATTTGATTAAAAAGAAAAATGATCAATGCTGGAGGGGATGTGGGAAAATGGAACACTTATGCATTGTGAACTGAACCATCCTTTCTGGAGAACAATTTGGAATTGTTCCCAAAGGACAATAAAATTGTGGAAATTGAGGGTTTTCCTATCAATTGTGGAATGACTGAATAAATTATGGAATATGAATATGATGCAACACTATTATTCTATAAGAAATCATGAAATACAGTACTTTAGAATAGCCTGGAAAGACTTGCATGAACTAATGCTAAGTGAAGTGAGCAGAACCAGAAAAACATTATATACACTTAAGGAAAAACATTGCATGATGATCAACTATGATGGACTTGTTCATTTCAGCAGTACAATAATCAAAGACAATTCTCAGACTTGTGATGGAAAATATCATCATGTTCAGAGAGGGAACTGTGGAGTTTAAATGCAAACCAAAACTATCTTCAATTTTTAAAGGTTGTCTTAGGTATTATTTTTTCTCTCTATTTTTTCCTCCATTTTGATTTGATTCTTCTTTCACAACATGATTAATATGAATCTATTTTTAGCATGGTTGTATATGAATAGCCTACATCAGTTTGCTTTCTGTCGGGGGGTGGGGTAGAGAAAGGGAGAGAGGGAAAAAATGTAAAACTCAAAACTTTGTAAACAAAGATTGTTAAAAACTGCCCTTGGGTATTTTGGAAAAATAAATAAATAAAATATGATTTCCTGCAGGGGGGGACAAAAGAAAATATTTGTTGAACTTTGATGTCACAGGTAATATATTCCAAAATAAATACTATGGAAGCATGGGCTTTCCATATAGCTAGGTAATAGGAGGTGATCCCAAAAGTCTTTCTTTCTTCATGTTCCTCCTGAATACCACAAATTTTTCTTCAAGTATCTAAACATTTTGAATGCACAAATATGATATTGAACTTGAGAGAGATCATAGATCAAATAATTTTAATATCATGAATACATTTTATTTTTGTAGAGGATTTAAAATCATGTGATTACTTATTAATACCTAGTATAGAAGTAATGATCATGACTGTAACTTCATTATGTTTTATAAGTATACCCTAAATGTTGAGAGTGACCAGAAAACAATGATGAAATTATTTCATTGGATTTGCAGAAGATTTTTTTACTATTTTCAGGTATCAAAGACTGTAGGATTTCTCTGTTTACTATTTGACTACAGACTAAATTCCCTATTTGCTGATTTTGATAGAATATGGATTATAATGATTTCCCTTTTCTTATTACAGGATGTTAGGAGTCAGGCTTATTGAATTCTGTTATGTCACTAATTTTCTGGGTAATGAAGCAAATAAGTTATCTTCTTGACTGCCCTTTGTCTCTGACTGTGGAGAAACCCAGGTCCCCGGCATAAGAGCACTGAGATTTCTTCCATTCAAATTGTATTGATCAAGAAACAATTGCCTTCTTGGTATTATAAAAGAAAGAGGATCTGGCTCTTTTAGTTATTACCTATGTGACTTTGGGCAAGTCAAATAACTTCCTTAACCTTAATTTGCCCATCTGTATAAATAGTAGTAGTATATTTTTTATTATTTATGAAGTTCTTTTCAATTATTAAACCCATAATTAAATGCTTCTGTGGTACCCCTAAAATATAAAACAATTAAGAGCAGAGGTTCTTTTCTAATGTTATTTTATTTTTCCCAATTTCATGCGAAAATAGTTTTCTATATTCTTTTTTGTAAGTTTTTGAATTCCACATTTTTAACCTTGATTTCTCTTCCTCTATTCTATGACAGTCAGGAATCCAATATAGGTTATGCATTTTCAGTCATGTTTAAGATATTTCCCCTAATAGTGTTAAGAAAGAATAAACCATTAAACAAGTTTTAAAAAGTGAACAGACTCCAGCTTTTTTTCCCACTAGATGTTAATGACATTTTCTGTCATGTTTTTTTGAATTGAACTTTATCACTGAAATGCTGAGAGAAGCTAAGTTAATCATAGATCATCATGGAATGTTGCTATTAATCTATACAAAGTTCTCCTGATTCTGCTAACTTCACTCAGCATCAGTGCATGCAAGTCTTTCCAGGCATTCCTGAAATCCAGCCACTCATGATTTCTTACAGAACATAGTACTCTACTCCATCACATTCATATATTATAAGTTGTTCAGTCATTTCCCAATTGAAGGGCATTCCCTCAGTTTTCATTTCTTTGACACTATAAACAGAGCTGCTATAAATATCTTTGTACATGTGGGTCTTTTCACCCTTTTTATGATCTCTTTGGGATACAGACCAAGCAGTAATATTACTGCATCAACGGGTATGTCCTTTGGGCATAGTTCCAAATTGTTCCCTAGAATGGTTGGATCAGTTCACAAGTTCACCAACAATTCATTGATGCCCCAGTTTACCCTCCTTCAACATTGATAATGTTCTTTTTTTGGAAATTCAGTGAAATACAGTAAAACACAAGAGAAGCATAAAGAGTAAAAAGGAAAGAAAATTATAAGAAATTCATTAAGGTTTATATTCCTACATGAGAAGATCACAATTGTATGCCAGGAATAAGTTGAGTTTCTTGGAATAATATCTAAAAATATCCCCAAACAAATAAAAAAAAACAAATTTAAGGGGGTGAGAAAGATTTGTTCTTGGATAAAACTGAAGGGAGAAGTAGAATGGGGTAAGTTTTCTTACCTGAAGGGATGTGAAAGACCTTCTACAGATGGTGATAAGCAATGCTCACTCTCATCAAAATTATCTGAAAGTGGAAATAATATGCACATACAGTTGGGTATAGAACTACTTTATCCTTTAAGGAGGGGAGATAAAGAGGATAAGAGAAAAGGGAACTGATCGAAAGGAAGACAGATTGGGGGAGGCAATAGTCAGTAACAAAACATTGGTGAAGATGGACAGGATGAGAAGGGAATGAGAAAGGACAGCCAAGGGAAATAGAATGGAGGAAAAGACAGAAATCATAACTGTGAATGTGGATGGCATGAATTCACAAAATGGAATCAAATAGAGTGAATTAAAAATCAAAATCTCACAATAAGTTGTTTACAGGAAACTCCTTTGAAGCAGAAAAATACACAAAAACTAAAGGTAAGGTTCTGGAACAGAATCTATTATTCTTTTGAAGTTAAAATAAAACAGGTTGTAGTAATCATGATTCAAACAATACAAAAAATGATATAGTTAAGAGAGTTAAACAAGGAAACCACATCTTATAACATGGTATAATAGACAATAATGTAATCCTGATGTTAAACATAGCACCCAATTTTATAGTTAAATGTATTATAGGAAGAAGTAGACAATAGCACTATACTAATGGGGAACTTCAACTTTCCCCTCTTAGACTCAGATAAATCTAACAAAACAATAAAATCAAGAAATAACTTAAGAGAGTGAATAAAATTTTAGAAACATTAGCTAGGCAAGATCTCTGAAGAAAATTGAATGGAAACAGAAAGCAATATCCCCTTTTCTTAGTTGTTCATGGTCCTTACACAGAAACTGATCATGTATGAGGAAATTAAAAACTTCAAAATCAAATCAGAAAAGCAGAAACATTAAATGCAGACTTTTGGGGTCACAATACAATAAAATTACATTTAAAGGGACATGGAAACATAAAATTAATTGGAAACTAAATAATCTTAAAGAATGAGTGGGTCAAAGAACAAATCATAGAAACAATCAATAATAACTTCATTAAGGGGTATGACAATGAGACAGCATATCAAAATTTATAGAATGCACCCAAAGCAGTTTTCAGAGAAAAAAAGTTTTATATCTCTTAATGCTTAAATGAAAAAAAAAACTAGAAAAAGAACAGTTTAAAAATCCTCAAGTAAATGCCAAAATTAAAGGCGGCAAAAGACAGGATTAATAAAGTTGAAAGTAAGAAAATAATTGAATTAACAAATGAAACTAAGAGCTGGTTTTATGAAAAAAACCACTAACATTTAATTTGACTTTTTAAATTTGATTTTACAAAGAAAACCAAATTACTAAATCACAAATGAAAAGAGTAAATTTATCATCAATGAAATGATATTTAAACAATTATTAGGAGCTATTCTGCCCAGTCATATCAAAATAAATTTGACTGAAATGGATTAATATTTACAAGAAATATAAAATGTCAAGACTAACAAAAGAGGAAATTAGAAGACTTAAATAATCTCATTTTAGAAAAAGAAATTGGACAAATCATCAATGAGTTCCTTAAGAAATAATTCTCAGGGCCAGATGGATTTACAAGTAAATTTTAACAAACACTGAAGGAGTAATTGATTCTAAAACTATAGAAATAATTTGGAAAACTAGGCAAAGGAATCCTACCAAATTCCTTTTATGAAACAAATACGGTGCTGATAGTTAAACAGGGAAGAGCCTAAACTGAGAAAGAAAAACATAGAGCAATTTTCCCATCAAATGTTGATGCAAAAATGTTAAATAGATTATTAACAAGGAAGTTAATATAGCTGATACCAGCTGTGTAATCTTGGGCAAGTCACTTAACTCCATGGTCCCACAAAAGCCCCCAAAAAGAAAAAAAGATATTAGAGAATACAGGAAAACAATTAAATTTTCCTTAAAATGTTAAGTAGTATCTACCTAAATTCATTAGCAAGCATCATCTGTAATAGGGATCAGGTTGATAGAAGAATGTCTGTTATCTCCATTATTATTCAATATTGTACTAGAAATGTTAGTTACAATGATAAGAGAAATAAAAAGAAATGGAAGCAATTAAAATGGGCAATGAGGAAATAAAAGTCTCACTCTTTGCAAATGAAATGATGATAGACATTGCTAAAAAACTATTTGAAATAATTGACATATTCAAAGTTTCATGATATGAAATTATGTAAATCATCAGTATTTATAGATATTATAAAGAAAGACTTAGCAAATAGAAAGAAAAATTTCATTTCAAATTATTCTAGACAAAATAAAATACTTGATAGTTTATGTTCTAAGACTGACCCAGCAGCTATATGAATATATTTACAAAACACTTTCCACACACATGAAGTCAGTTCTAAACAATTGTAAAAGCATCCCATTGTTCATGTGTAGGGCAAGACAATATAATAAAAATGTCAATTCCACCTAAGTTAATTTACTTATTCAGTGCTATAATATCAAACTACCAAATTATTATTTTATAGAATTAGAAAAATAATAACAAAATTATCTGGAAAACACATGGTCTAGAATATTAATGGAATTAATTTAAACCATGTGAAGGAAGGTACCCTAGTTGTACTAGATCTCAAACTGAATAATAAGGTAGTGATCATCAAAACAATCTAATATTAACTAAAAAATAGAGTGGTGGATCAGTGAAATACATTAGAAACACCATACATAGTAAATTGCCATAGGAATCTAGTTTGATAAACCCAAGGACCCAAGTCTTTTTGGAAAAGCATTCATTATTTGGCAAAAACTGCTGAGATAACTAGAAAATAATATGGTATAAACTGTGTATAGACCAGTCTCTTACACAAAATGAGTACATATTTTATGCAAAAAAGGGCAATATCATAAACACATTTCAGAATCTAGGGATAGTTTATCAGATTTATGAAAAGTTTGAGATAAAACAAATAATAGAGCATATTAAAAGAAATACAATAAATAATTTTGATTATATTAGATTAGACTTTTTGCATAAAGAAAACCAATCCAATTAGGATTAGAAGAGAGAAAATAGTTGAGGGGAAAATTTTAAATTAAGTGTTTCTCATAAAGTCTCATTTCTCAAATATATAATGAGCTTAGATTTGTAAGAATACATGTTATTCCCCAATTGATAAATGGTCAAAAGATATGAATAGACAGTTTTCAGATGAAGAAGTCAAAACTGTGTATAGTCATGTGAAAAATTTCTCAAAATAATTATTTATTAGAGAAATACAAATTAAGACATCTCAGGTACTTTCTCATATCCATAAATTGAAAAGTAATTAATATTGGGGGGGCAATGGACACTAATGCATTATTGGTTATGAATTGATCCAAAAATTCTGGAAAACTATTTGGAACTGCCCAACATGCTTTAAACCTTTGAATATCATTTGATCCAGCAGTATCATTACTAGGTCTGTATCCCAAAGAGATAAAAAAAGGAGGGGATAGATGAATAGCAACTCTTTTAGTAGTGCAAAGAATTGGGAAGTGAAGTGATGTCTGTCAATTGGGGCATGGTTGAACATGTTGTGTAAATGATTTTAATGGAATACTATTGTGATATTAGAATGACAAGCAGGATGATTTAAAAAAAATCTGGAAAGATTTACATGAACTGATTGACGCCAAGTGAAATTAGCAGAACCAAGAGAACCATTGTACATGGTGACAGCAATATTGTGTAAGAATCAACTGTGAATGGCAACTATTCTAAGCAATATAGACTCATGATGAAAAATGCTGTTCAGCTCCTGAGAAAGAACTATTGGAGTCTAAAAGCTGATTAAAACATTATTTTTCACCTTCTTTATTTTCTCATTTTTTAATCTGTTTTCTTTCACAACATTTTATATAGAAGTATATTTTTCATCATTGTATACATATAACCTATATCAAATTGCTTGTCCTCTTAAAGGGGGAAAGAGAGAGAGAGAGAGAATTTGGAACTCAAAATTTTAAAAACTAATGTAAAAATGTTTTTACATGAAATATTGAAAACATTCAAAAATAATTATAAAATAATAGAATCTTAGAGCTGGAGAACTCAGATCATCCAGGCCTATTTCTAAATAAGATCTCCCATCAAGATCCATAAAATCTTGACATTCAACCAGCATGCTCTATTTTAAGCCTTGACAAGATGAGGATTTCATGGTCTCCCAACATAGCCAATTTCACTTTTGTATAGCTCTATTTATTGGAAAGTATTTTCCCCTTATACTGAACTAAGAGTGAAGCAAATCAAATCTCTCTTTAAATATCCCTTAAATTTTTTATTTCTTTTTCTAAATTATTACTTCATCTGTCAAAATATGTTATTTCCTGAAATAATCTTTATATGATATGACTTGGAAAGATGATATGGGACCTTAGATAATGTTGGAATTCTTTTTAGGAAGATGTGGGCTTGACTCATAATAGATGTATGATCCTAGGTAAGTCTCAATCTGGCAGTCACAGTCTCCTCACTGTAAATATCAGAGGGTTGAATTCCTTATTCTCTGAGGATTCTTCCAACTATATATTTTTTCCTATGAATTCCCTTTACTAATATTCTCAGATTCCTCTAGATGTAACCCAGTTTAGAGATATCTTTCCCAAAGTGAATTACTAAAGAATTGAACACAATATTCCAAGTATGATCTAACTAGAGGAAAGCAAAATGACAATACAAGGCTCCCTCTGTCTCCCTCAAAGATACTATGTTTTTATTTATGTAGCCCAAGATCAAGTGACATATTGTTGACATATTTATTTTATACACGATAGCACATTTATATCTTTTTTGTATCATTTACAAATAAGTTTTTATCCTTATTTCATAACTGAAGAAACTTAGACTTACAGAAGTTATGACTCAGGATTGAAGCGTTCTTACTACAACCTGCAGTTTGGCAATCCACTAACATTCTCAAAGTGTTCTTTTTTTTAAAGCATTATTTTCTAGATAAATTTTTCTCATACTTTTATCATTTTAGTTTTTTTTTATATTTTTTTGCAAGGCAAATGGGGTTAAGTGGCTTGCCCAAGGCCACACAGCTAGGTAATTATTAAGTATCTGACACCAGATATGAACCCAGGTACTCCTGACTCCAAGGCCAGTGCTTTATCCACTATGCCACCTAGCAACCCCATAATTTTAGTTTTTAACTCATATGTATAATTTTACCTCATCCCTACTGAATTTTGTTCTTTTAGATTCATTCCATAAGTTTAAACTCTCAAAAGCATTTGTTTTATTTTTAACCTAATCTGTCATTCAACAGATTCATTATCTTTCAGATCTTTAATCTACAAAATGGAATGAAAATATTACCTATCTCTTAACCAAATCAACACTGACAACAATGTTAAACAGAACAGTGCCAAGAACAGTCTAAACATTTTGCTGGAGATTTATTTGTGAACTTGAAACAATTACCAAATGAATATTGTTGTCTTTCCCCACCTATGTATCTTGATTGCTCTTTCTGCTTGACCTTCTCATGGAATTTATCATGTAATATTAAGAATAGTAGAAATGTGTGGTTTTTCTTTGCAAACATTCTGTGTGGCTTTTACTTTCATTCAAGTTCTTGTCACATTTAACTGGGCTATTATAGACATCTCATTATTTCTTTTTAATAATTTGTATGGTTATTTGAGATCATTATCTACAGATTCTCTGCTAAGTCATTCTTCATACAACAACTAAAGTAGCATAACCTAAAATGTCCCTCCTATAGCTTCAAAACCTCTGTTTCCCTATGACTTCCAGTATGAAATACAAAAAAACTTAGAGTCCTCCACATTCAGTCTGAGTCTATTTTATTTCTCATTATTCCCTTCGTGCTTTCTATGTTCCTGCAAAACTGGCCAACTAATTGTTCATTTTTTTATACCAGAGAAAGACATTGAAATTATATCCTTCCTTTAAGCAAATAGCCTCTTAAAGTCATCTGCTCATTCATATCTGTATTCATGTTCTACTTCCCACATGAGGCCATGCATCACCCAAGAGCAGGCTTAGGTTTCATTCATAACAGGACCTATTAGCTACTCTTTATACAATCATAGGGCCAGTGAAACTGTAATATTAGTCTATTGGTGATCAATTATAATGCCATTTATGAAGCAGAATGGTTGTTTACTCACTCACTAGACTCACAAAGTAGAGCATTTCATGGTCTCTGCATTTGCCTGAATCTTGGATAGATACTGATATAGTCTAAACTTGAATTGTGTCCCTAAGTGCAGTCTGTGAAGATCACTTCCATAAAATGGAATAACTATTTCCTTCAACATTATCTGGCAAGAAGCAAAAGGGTTTGTGTTTCTTAAAAAAGTCTTCACATATCCTGAATGAAGATGAACTTTCAAATTTAAGATTGACTCACATGCCTTGAAATAGCAAGTCCTTTGACAAATGAACCAAAATGTAACCTAGTTTAATCGGGACTTTGTAGGCAATACTAATATAGTTCAGAATTCTTTTTTTTTCCTTTCTTAAAATAATCCTTTATAAGTCATCAAAGATGTGATCAAAGGAATGCTACTCTCTAAGGTTGAATCCCTACAGTCACATGTTTGATGTTGAATAGTGGCCTTGAACAATCTGGTCTCCTATATGTGTTTCTGCTCCCCACTCTGCCACAAAAAAGATCTTTTCCTGACTAGACCAATAAATGAGACAGAAAATCAAATTTTGTCCCTGACAAAAATAGAGAGTAACTGAGAATTTATCTCTAGCACTTATGCTTTTCCTATTCTTTATCATCTCCTTCCTTTCAGGACTCCATTCTTTGCCTCTGCTCTTAGTCTAAGCCGCCTAGTCCCACTCCACTTCAACATTTTATTAGAGCCTACTCTTAAAAGCAATATTGCTCTAACTTTATCAGACTATATCTCTATTTGTTACCTTAACTCATTAATATGACTGATTATTGTGTGTTGAAGTGATAATGTCTCCCCCCCCCACTCCACAATTACATAACTGTCCTTCATTGTCTTAATTTATTTAACCCAAAGCTAGGGGAAAATATGTAAATTTCAAGCATTATAAAAGGATTTCATAAGAGATATATTTTAGACACAAGTGAAGAAGGGAGATTTTTGGTCCTTACCAAATCACAGCAGAAGCTAGGCTTTAGACACTACATAGACATTCATGCAATCTTTGTTCTCTGTGGAGTTGTTAGTCCTATGGTAGAGTCCTTAACAAAGAATTTATAGTGGCTGGGAAATGCTCCTCAATAGAAGTTTTCAAATTCTGGAGGACCCCTAAGAGCTATAAAACTCTTTCAAGGAGTCCACAAAGTCAAAACCCTTTTTTAACATTATTTGTTGTTCATTTGTTTCAGTCAAATCTGATTCTTCAAGACCTCATTGGGGTTTTCTTGGCAGAGATATGGTTTGCTATTTTATTCTTTTACAAATAAGGAAACTAAGGAAAACAGGGCTAAGTGACTAACCCAGGGTCCCACAGCCAATGTGTGTGAACTCAGGTCCTCCTGTCTCAAGGTCCAATGCTCTATCCAAATTTTGTACATATAACATAAAGCTCTCTGGAAGGCTTCCTCAATCAATTTTAGATGGGCAAGAGGTTATGTTACCCAAAAGTCTGACAATCACTTCTTCACAGGATCATAGATCTAGATCCATATAAAGGCATGGAAGCTCACTTTTATTGGCTAAACCTTTACACAGCTGGTCAGATGAAAAGCATTTAACAAGTCCTATTATGAGCAAGGTTCTGTGCTAAGTGAAGGAATATACAAAAAAAAATGGACAAAAACTTCTTGCTCTCAGGGAGCTCAGTCTAATGACAGAGTCAATATACAAATAACCAAGCACAAATAAGGTACATATAAGATAAATAGATAAATTGAAGAGGCCTATACAGGGATGGCAATAGCATTAAAGGATCAGGAAAACCATCTAGCAGGTGGTGAGATTTTTAGCTGGAATAAAAGGAGAGAGAGAGAGAGAGAGAGAGAGAGAGAGAGAGAGAGAGAGAGAGAGAGAGAGAGAGAGAGAGGAGAGAGAGAGAGAGAGAGAGCTGAGAAGGACTTCTAGGTATGATGAATTATGAGTGAAAAATACAAGAAGTCAGGTTATCTTTTACAAGTTATGGGAAGGAAGATAATCTCACAAAATCACAAAATATATTGGGGTAAAGTAGAAGAAAAAATAGAAAGGCAAGAATGGACCAAATTTTAATAAAGAAGTTTAAATGATAATAAGATTTTATAATTGAATCAGGATGCAATGGGGAGCCATTAGGGTTTGTTGTATAGTGGGATGATATATTTGTGCATTAGTAAGATCAGTTTGAAAGTTGATTGCGGGGTAGATGATAGGTGGTGTAGTGGATAAAGCATTGGCCTTGGAGTCAGGAGTACCTGGGTTCAAATTCGGTCTCAGACACTTAATAATTACCTAGCTGTGTGGCCTTGGGCAAGCCACTTAACCCCATTTGCCTTGCAAAAAACCTAAAAAGCAAAAACAAACAAACAAAAAAAGAAAGTTGATTGGAGGATAGGTTGGTATAGGGAGAGACATGAATTAGAAAGATCAATCATCAGCTATTGAGATAGCCCAGTTAAATGACCTTTACAAAATCAACCAGGTCACAAACATGAAATGTGGGATTTAAATCCATGTCTTCTGTTTCCAGACTAGTATTCTCACTACTACTGTGTCTTACAAATTTCATAATTTTTATGTGCCTGACAATAAAGCACAAAGCTAATCCTTGCCTCATTTTTACAATAGTAAAACAAAAGGGAGATAATCTCCTATAACTCTATATTCTTTAAATAATGGTTTTATATAAAATCTTACTTCAATTAACAAGAAATCATTTTTAGATTTATTCCATCTTCTCCCCTACTTGCAGGTTGGGGGCAGGGAGACAAAAATAAAACAAAACCCCTGTAAAAAAATAAATGTAACCAAGCAAAATAAATTCCTGTAATGGCCATTCCAAAAATACTCTTCATATGAACTCCTCACATTTCTGAGGGGAAGCAGTTAGTGTTCTTTTTAATTAGTCCTCTAAAATCATTGGCAAATATTGAGTTGATCAGAGTTCTTGTCTTTCAAATTTTTTTTTAACAATGTGGATGTTCAAAATCTTAGTTCTTACTCCTATCACTCTACACCAATTCATACTAATCTCAGTTTTCCCTGAAACCATCAAAAGAATAGACTGAAATTCATTTTACTCTGAAGCAATTTAAAGAAAATTTGACATACTTGATGATATTGTCATAGCCAACCCAAAAGGTATTGTCCTAAGTGTCCTCTTGAGACTTATAGACAGTGGATCTATGTTACAACAAATGGATAAAATCTTAAAACACAAATGGGCATTCATAAAGCACACATTGAAGCATATATATATATATATATATATATATGTATACACATTCATAGAATATGCTACAAATATATATGATATATCTAATATCTGTATATTAATATCTATTTATGTACCTATATCTCTCTATGTATCACATTTGTAAAAATCATGGAGGCAAGAGATCATAGAGGAATTCAGTGGCAGAATCTCCTTTAGCCTAAAACAGCTTCATTGTAAGGGTGCAAAAAGCATTAGCAAGATGTGTTCTGGGGTTTCATAGCTTTAGAAGAACATTGCCATTGACCATTGCCATCATTATTTGATTTGTTTCTCAGTTTAATTTGGTTTGTAATACCTGCTCCATACTCCACATGCTCCTATTTTTGGTACTTCTAGTTTCACAGGATAAGACAATGTTCTTTCTTCTGTCTGAATTAATCTAAGATCAGAATATGAAAGGAATTATGGCATATATAAACACATCTCTGTACTTTTGGCAGTTAATCTAGTCTAAATGACCATTGATCAATCTCTACTTTATTTCTCTTGTAACTTCTGTGCATGCTTGTGTGTGTATTCACATATGCACATATAGACATGATACATATATGATATATACATATGTGTATGTATATAAATATATTTATATTATATATTTTATATGTGTGTATAAATGCATATATGGAAAAGGCATTATGTCATAGTTGAAAAGGAAATGGATTCAAAGAGGATATGATCCCAAATTCTTCCAATGCTACAACAATGATATTAGACAAGTTAATTTACTTCACTATGTCTCAGTTTTCTAATGCAACAAAAAATTAATGGCTTAGACAATATGACATAGAAATTTTATAAGGGCACCCAGGAACTGACATATCTGGGTAGGACTAAAAAGAACAAAGAAAAATTCAATCTTCCTAATTCTATAGATATGAGGAAACTGAGACCTAGAGAGGAGAACTAACCTGCCTAAGACTGAATGACTAGTTAATGGCCAAGCTGAGATTACACCATTCCAGTGCCAAGATGACAACTGGCTTTACTTGCATGCCTCTCATTTGTTTGCACATTTGTTGCTGTTCCTCAATCACACATGCACTTTTTGTATCTACATATGCTCCTGGGATTTTTTGCCTTTTTGTTTTGGCAAAACAACAAAGTCAACAATCGTTCTGTTTTATTAGCTTCTTCAAACAACTGACTCTCTAGTCTGTTGGGCATGGCTTGTTGATTTATTATCATAGCTCTGACCTATGTCATCTAATAAAAATCTATTTTCCAAGTCATTCTCAGATATCTATTAACAACACATAAATTTGCCTGTCATTTTAGACTTGAAGAGTGACTTGAAGTAAAACCTTAGCAACATGGTTGATCTAGCTTGTGACAACTAAAGTCTTCAATGATATGTTCCATTATCTTGATAAAGAGGCATTGTGGTATAGTGGATAGAGAATTGTCTTTCAAGAAAAGCAGATCTCTGATACATGTGGCTGTGTAACCCTGGACAAGTCATTCAACTTCTCAGTTGTCTAAGTAATTCTCTAGAAGCACAAGTTGCAGAAGAGGTACCAACCTGAATTAATACTGGGAAATGAAATCCCAGACCTAAAACCTATCCTTTTATATCTTACTAGCTGCCACATGCCAGCATTAAAATAAGTGAGAGGAAAGAAATAACCCATTCAATGCATGGGATATTTGCTGTGTCAGGAAGTTAGGCTCCAATCCAGGCCAGGTGCTTATTAGCTATGAGACCATGAGCAAATTACTTAGCCTCTGACATTTGCATTTTCTTCATCTGTGAAATGGGGAGAATTCTCGGAGATTTATTAAGAACAGACTAAATTCCTTGGGAACCTTAAAACATTTACATTTGACATTTACATATGAATTATTCTTGGTACTGTCCTTTACTCTATATTTTTTTGGGGAACAAATTCCTTTATATATCAATAAACAGTGTCTTGTCAACTCAGGTGGAGTTTTTGGTTCCAGGGAATGGCATCTAAAATTACTATTTTGAAACCATCTCTAAATACCTTATATAAGCATTTGAAAACATTGGAATAACTTGCTCATTTCCAAATACCCAGTGTACTGATCTGAGGTTTTTGTTGATCTGCCCAGACAGTTCTTCAAATTGCTCATTAGAGGAGTTAGGCAGTGAGCATATTAATGAAGAACTGAGCAACTTGCTATTACATTAAAGTGGCAGGTTAAAATACAGATATTTGGAGCCATCTCTATTTTAGATCACAGGCCACCAATTATGAGAATACCAAGTCAAGGCAAGCTTTGATCATTTTCACAAGATAACTAATGTTAGAGGACTGGAGCTTTCTCATGGACTGCATTCCAATTCAAAGTTAATGAGGGGCTTGTTCAGCTTGAAAGAAAACTAGAAAATTTATGAGAGTGTGCAGGGCAAATTATGGTGCAACCTCACTGCAGAATTTTTCATCTGTGCCATAAACTAGTGGGAAGGAGAAATATTTAGTCTGTTTTTCAAAGAAATATGAATAAGAAGCCATTATGTGGAACCCAGTACAATGAGATCTGGACCCTGTAGGAAAAACTGAGATATATACTTTTCTAATATTTTGTTTTCCTATTCTATTAAAATAACTATTTTTTAAAATCAAGTATTTCACTTGGAGAATAAGACACTATCAAGTTACCACAAGATAATGTTTTGGGCTTGTTATTTTAGGGGATTCTGGACCTCTGATTTCTTCAGAATAGAAACTCCAATTGGAAAAATATTCTAACCAATGAATTCACATTAATGATTCTCCTGCAAGGAGAGTTGCTAGATTAAGTAACTCTCCCAGGGTGACACTGCTATGAAAAATTAGAAGTAGGATTTGTACCAAGGTATTTCTGACAATGATGCTGTTTTTTTATCTGCTATACTGTACTGGCTTTTGTAGGCAATATTATAGTCTAGAATCTTATT
Source organism: Macrotis lagotis (assembly GCF_037893015.1). NCBI lineage: Eukaryota > Metazoa > Chordata > Mammalia > Peramelemorphia > Peramelidae > Macrotis > Macrotis lagotis. Next base: position 784,808,973 of record NC_133658.1, read on the forward strand.
GCAAGTGCTAAACTGTAACATAATGCAGTCATAGTGATTTTCATGGGGTAATGATTTCCACATTTTCTTAAGCCATATATTTTCAAATGTCACAACACATGGATAGGAGCATGAACATTAATCCAGAGAAGTTTCAAGTGAGAAAATTTCCTCTTTCAATGTAGGGCAGCAACTTTATTTTTCCAACTTAGAATTGCCTCAAATAATAAGGGTAAATACCTTGCCCAGGATCATACTATAAGTGTTTGTCACAGCAAGACTTGAATTCAGGTATTTCTGTGTTCAAAGCTGCCTCTCTATACACTTATCATACACCTTCTCTTGTCAACAATGAAAATACATGATAAATTGAAGTGATAAAAATTCATGTCCACAGTACTCCAAGGGATCTGGAATTTCATTGATGTAGACATTCCCTTCAGCAAAGTAAATCACAACCCACCCATGTCAGCCTCTCCTTTCATATTTTATTGCAGGTAGGGAGTCCATCAAATGTACTCAATTGTTCTTTCCTTTCAGTGATTTCATTCCTCCCAAAATGACAGTGGTGTATGTAGAATGGCTAGATACTGCTCATGGATAGGTAGAGCTAATATAATAAAAATGATAATTCTACCAAAACTAAACTATCTGTTTAGTGCCCTAACAATCAAAATTCCCAAAAAAAATTTTTAATGAGTTAGAAAAAATTGTAAGTAAATTCATATGGAGAAATAAAAGTCAAGAATTGCCAGGAGCTTAATGAAAAAAAGTGTAAAAGAAGGTGGCTTAGCTCTACCTGATCTAAAATTATATTATAAAGCATCAGTCATCAAAACTGTTTGGTATTGGCTAAGAAATAGAGTGGTGGACCAGTGGAATAGACTAGGTGTAAAAGCAGGAGATGATTACAGTAATCTGCCATTTGATAAACCCAAAGAGTCCAACCATTGGGATAAATACTCCCTCTTTGATAAAAACTGTTGCGATAAATGGAAGTTAGTATGGAAGAAATGATTAGACCAACACCTCACACCCTTTACCAAGATAAGATCCAAATGGTTACAGGACTTAGACACAAAAAACAATACTATAAGCAAATTACAAGATCAAGGATTAGTTTACCTGTCAGATCTATGGAAAGGGGACCAGTTTATGACTAAACATCACCAAAAACCAATTAGATGATTTTGATTACAATAAATTAAAAAGCTTTTGCACAGATAAAACCAATGTAACCAAGATCAAAAGAAATGTAGTAAATTGGGAAACAATCTTTACATCTAATGATTCTGACAAAGGACTCATTTCTAAAATATACAGAGAACTGAGTCATATTTTTAAAACAAAAAGCCATTCCCCAATTGACAAATGGTCAAAGGATATGCAAAGGCAATTTACAGATGAGGAGATCAAAGCAATCCATTAGCCATATGAAAAATTGCTCTAAATCATTAATTACTAGAGAAATGCATATTAAAGCTTCTCTGAGGTACCGCCTCACACCTCTCAGATTGGCCAATATGACCAAGAATGATAATGATAATTGTTGGAAGGGTTGTGGGAAATCTGGGACACCATTACACTGTTGCTGGAGCTGTGAACTCATCCAACCCTTCTGGAGAGGTATTTGGAACTACGCGCAAAGGGCAACAAAATTGTGCATACCCTTTGACCCAGCAATACCGCTACTGAGTCTATACCCTGAAGAGATGATGAAAAAGGGTAAAAACATTACTTGTACAAAAATATTTATAGCAGCCCTGTTTGTGGTGGCAAAGAATTGGAAATCAAGTAAATGTCCTTCAATTGGGGAATGGCTTAGCAAACTGTGGTATATGTATGTCATGGAACACTATTGTTCTATTAGAAACCAGGAGGGATGGGATTTCAGGGAAGCCTGGAGGGATTTGTGTGAACTGATGCTGAGTGAGATGAGCAGAACCAGAAAAACACTGTACACCCTAACAGCAACATGGGAGTGATGTTCAACCTTGAAGGACTCACTCATTCCATCAGTGCAACAATCAGGAACAATTTTGGGCTGTCTGCAAAGGAGAGTGCCAGCTGTATCCAGATAAGTAGCTGTGGAGTTTGAACAAAGTTCAAGGACTATTCCCTTTAATTTAGAAAAAAACAGATATCTTATTGTCTGATCTTGTCACCTCTTAGACTTCTCTTCTTTAAGGATATGATTTCTCTCTCATCACACCCAATTTCAATCAAGGTACAACATGGAAACAAAGTAAAGACTGACAGAGTGCTTTCTGGGGGGGGGGAAGCAAGATAGGGGGGAAAATTGTAAAACTCAAATAATATCTTTAATAAAAATTAATTAAAAATAAAGATTTAATTTAAGAAAAATACTTTTTTACATAAAGTATAAATTAATCCCTTTGTAATTTCCAACCAATGATCTTAATTCTTTCTTCAGGGGAAAAACAGAAGAAGTTTAGTTCCTTCCACATGCATGTAACAGTTCTTCAGGAACTTGGCAGCTATTACAGCCCATACTCTCAGAAAAACAATTTCAGATCTTTTTGTAGGTCTTTGCATGACATGAAGAAGAGATCCTTCAATACTGATGAATTTTATTTTAACTATATCTTTAATATGTGGTGATCAAAGAAGGATATCAATTTTTTCTAGATGTGACCTGGAAAGGGCAAAATATAACAATTACTACCCTCCTTGTAATTCTGGGTAATATCCCTCTGAGTGTGGCCCAGAATAGCATTAACATTTTGGTTGTTATGTCAAACTATTAATTCACAGTTAGCTTTTTGGCTTCTCAAACACCCAAAATAATTTTTGAAGATTTTACCATTACCTCCCCCAATTCTTAATCATGATATTGATTTTTTTGGATCCAAGAATAGAATTTTACATATGTCCATATTAAGCATTAGATGCTTTTCATTTGTGTTTTGGAAGAAATTATTCCATATTCTTTGCTCTGTTAAAGAGATACTTGAAAAATTTTGTCTAACCTGATTGTGGTTCTTTAATATCTTTATTTTAATGCCTATAATATTTTGTTTTGTCTAAAAGTTCTAGATTTTAGCATTTGAGAGTTTTCATTTTGAAGTTTCATTCAGAAGGTGATCATTGGATTCTCCTATCTTCAGATTATACTCTTGTTTTCCTATGTCTAAGATAATTTCTTAAGATATTTAAATGATTTTTGTCAATGATTCTTAATACTACCTTGTTTTTTTCAATTTCAGTTTCTGAGATGAGCTACTTTGATATTTTTATATCAAAAAGAATATAAAGATTTATTGGAGAAATTCTTAAAGGAAAACTAAGTGAATTGCAAGTAGAAATAGGTATTAAATAGAAGAATAAGGGATGTCAGTTTTCCCTATCAATCCTAGCTAAATCCAACCAAGAAAATAAACAAGATTTTAAATTTATAATATGAATAGATATTTTAGAATCTGCAATAGATCTAGAGATCATTCAATAGAAATAATCAGAAATAAACATATATATATATATATATGCATATTTAAGATTTACAAAAGTTGACCATTTCTTTGGATATAAAACCTCAAAAATTCAGCACATAATCCTCCAGTGATTACAGTGCCATAACATTTAATTAAAGAGTACTGGAAAGTATTAAAATTAACAAAAATCTAAATGATATAATTCTAAGGTATTGTTGTATCAATGAATAAATCACAGAAATGAGGAAAAATTCCATTAATCAAATGACATCAATAAGGTAACATTTCAAAATTTTTGAGATATATCCAAAGCACTTATAAGAGAAAATATTTATGTCTTCAAAACCTTATTTTTAAAGAAAAAGGATGGAAAATAAATTGAGAATTCATCTAAACCTCTAGAATACTAACAAATTCAAAAGCTCCAATTAAGTATTAAAATTGAAATCATGAAAATGGAAAAGAAATTAACAAAATTCAAAGCAAAAATGATTAAATTAATAAATAAATAATTTGGATAGCATTTCTGAAGAAACCAATACAATAGGTAAAACATTAAGTAGCTTGATTTTAAAAAAGTAGAAAGAAGTAAATCAAATTACCAATATAAAAGTGAAAAAGGATAATTCACATCAAAGATGAAGTAATAAAGAATATTTATTAATAGCAAATGTTTTGCTTAGCTGGATGCTGACAAAACCAACCACTTAATTAAATACATAAATATTTTCTAGATATAAAACACATGAGTTATTAGAACAAAAAAATGGAGAATTTAAACAATCTAATTTCAAAGGAAGAAATGGAATAAATCATGCATGAACTTCCATAAAAATAAAATACTTCAGGACTAGATAGATGCATAAGTGGATTCTTTTAAACATTAAAAGAAAATCAATTACATTATTGCATAAATTTCTTGTGAAAATATCAAAATTAGAGATTCTACATAATTTCTTCCAAAATACTTATCAGGTGCTGATATGTAAAGAAGGGATAATTAAAACAGAGACAGACATCTATACGGACACAACTAAAGTATTCTAAAATTACATGTCACAAAGATTATACATGAAAATCAGGTTGGATTTATACTAGTAGTTGAAAATTAGCTTATAAAACAATAAAAGTAACAATAAAATCAACAAAAACATGATTATATCAATGCAAGAAAATAATTTCACAAAATATAAAGCCATTTTATTAAAAATTCTAAAAAACATTAGAATAAATGGTCCTTTCCTTAAAAGATGAATATTACATATATAAAAGCAAGAGATGTCATTATTTTTAACGTAGAGAAACTAAAATACTTTGCAACAAAATAAAGATGCATTGTCACCATTTCTATTTCACATAGTACTAAAATATTAACATAACCAATGAGGTGAGAAAAATAAATCAAGGGGATAAACATATTAAAGAAGAAACAAAATTATAACTTTTTGCAAATGAGATGATAATGTATTTAAAGAAAGCCAAGGAGTCAACTAAAATGAATTGAAACAATTAATAACCACACATGCTGGCAAAATATAAATTAAATCTACAAGAGTCATTCGTATTTTAAAGTAATTCTATCTAATACTGTAATAGAATATATAAAATCCTTGATAGTTTATCTTCCAGAATATTTGCATGGAATATATAAATACAGGTGATACAATGGATAGAGCAATGCCCTTGGAATCAGGAAGACTGTTTCATAACTTAAAGAAACACAAACTACAAATATTGAGATTTTTACCTCATTGCATCAGAGTGACAAAGATGAAAAAAAAATGGAAAGTGATAAATATTGAATGGGCTATGGAAAAACATAGATGAAAGCCCTGTCAGATCTATAATTGATTATATTCATTCCAGAAAACAATTTGGAATCATAAAAATATTTAACAATATATGTTCTGTGTCATTGCTAGATTTATACCCAAAGAGACCAAAAAATAAGAAAATTTCTTTATATATAAAAATATTTATATTAGCTCTTTTGGGGAAGCAAAAAATCTTAGAATCTAAGAGGATGTCAAATTATTGAGAAATTGCTGAAAAAGTTATGGGATATGAATGTATTGGAGTGCAATTATGATGGTAAAAATGATGAGGAAAGACTTAGAAAGTCCTTTTGGGAAATGATGTGAAGAAGGAAAATATTAAAGTACAATTAATACTATAACAAGATAATGAAAATAAATCTTTTTCAGAAATTTTAGAAACAAATAAATAAAGAAATGTACAAAACCAGGACAACAAATTATATAATCATGCCATTGTAAAATACCACTTAAGGCAAGGAGGTGGTATAGAATAGTGAATCTGAACTCAAGAATCCATGTCTTGCCTCAGAAGTTATCTGTACAACATTGGAGAAATCATTTAATTTTTTTTTTCTGACTCATTTACTTTATTCCAATAGGGAACGTCATCACTTACCTCCCAGGTTTGTTGCAGGGATTAAGCAAGAAAATATTTGAGAAGTGCTTTCCAAACTTTAAAGTACTATGCTACATATATACTAGCATAGTAAGGAGTTGAATGTTCCTCCATTATTCTTATCCCATTCATTCTAAAGCAGCTATCTTGGACCTTCTTTCATGCTCCTTTGTTATCAACAGAAGAATAAAAGCCCAACACCAAAGCTCTTATTTTTTTGAACATTGTTAGTCAGTCTCAGCTCATTGTATTCCTGTCAAATTTATTTTTTGTCAAATTACTCTTCGTTCTTAGTTTACTGTCCTGGCTTCCATTTTTCATATAATATTTTAAAAAATTTAAATTGGTCAATAAAGTCATTTTCTAGCCATTTCTCTGTTTTTAGGTAATTCTGCTTTTTTATTTGTAATCAGAATAATTTCTATTTATGTTTTCAGAGCACCATTTTTCAAAGCTTCCAATCCCTGTGCTCTTTCCTATACAATATCAACTAATTAGATTATACTTGTTCTTTCTCTGAATCATTTTAAATTTCTTCTCCAAAAATCAAGGGTTAATATCAGATAATATTTGAAATGTGCTAGATTCCAGTTGAACAGACATGTGAGAGTTGACTGTTGTTTTCACTGTAAGCATTTAAACTCCACAAATTGGCAAACACTACAAATGAGAGTTTGATTTATTATTTTGTTAATTGTCTAGCATTAAGAAAGTCATGAAGAAAACATTAATAGTGCGTGTACTATTTTCTTCAGAGAGTCATTTGTTAAATATTTATCAACACAACAATAAACTTTCCTGTGCTCTTTCATTAATTCTATGACATAGGTCACTTGCACCCAAACTTCTATTTTTTTTCTATTTCAGTCATTTAAAGAATTAATTGTATGATAACAGTCCTTCTTGCCATTCTGTCCTTTGAAGGATGGAATTATTATTATTCTGATATTTATATAATTTAATTTTATATAATTAATTGAGATTACCTCTTATCTTGGCTATTGTGCTGAATACAATGATCTATAGCATCTCCTAATGACTAATGATGAAAATGCTCTCCACCTCAAGAGAAAGAACTGTTGGGCTCTGACTGCAGACGGAAACATATTTTTTCCTTTATATTTCTTGCTTTTTCCCCCATTGTGTGCAACGGGACACCTGACAATGCATAAATATTTTGCACTGCTCATAAATACCATGTCAGACCTGTTTCTCAAACCCTGTCTCTGTCTTTTCCTTATATATGGATTGTCCATAGCATATTAGAATAATAATACTATTTCATCTTTTTCTGCCATTGATCATCACCTAGAGGCTTTCTTCTACCTTATTTCCCATCTTAGGCTCCTGTATTTCCTTATAAGAAAAAAATTTTCTTTAAAATTGATCTAACTTCCCTTTTATTCCTTAGAAGTGAAGTGTACCATTCTAAAGCTTCCGAAAGGTCATGATTCTTATCATACAAATTTCTATGATAGACATGAAGTAAAATTTGCCTCCTTACATAAAGATCTTAGATTCATTTTGCTTTAATATCCATACTTTGTTCACTTGTTTAGAGAAATAAGAGGTCAGGATTTTTTTTTCTGCATATTTTCCATGAATTATCAGTTCTCTTCTGCTATTTCTCTTCTTTTGTACCTCTTACTCTTTAAGGTGCCAAACATTAGATTTATATAAGCAAATTGCTTCCTCTTGTCCTGTCATTCATTGAAGCTCCTTTTGATCAGACTTTCAAGACAACAAACATATTTTTCAATTCTCATGTGATAAGATTTTATATTACAAACATTACATGAAAATGCTCCCATTTTCATGATCGGTATCATGTATCAGAAATAAATTAGTTAAATAAAAGTAATAATAAAATGGTCTTGTCTAAAACCACATGAAACATTTTACATTTGTAGCATTCCTTAAAATTCTAGAGAAATAAAGAATTCTCTTTTCTTTCCCTGTTGCCTCTTCCAGTACATTAAAAAAAAGAAAAAATACTTATAAATATATATATATATATAAGCAATTAAAACAAATTTTCTCAGGGGTTGTATATACAAAAGTGTGTGTGTGTGTGTGTGTGTGTGTGTGTGGTGTGTGTATGAGTGTGCTTTTCTCCCTAAATCCATCATTGATGGTCATTATACTGCTCATAGATTTGTACAGCTTTCAATGTTGTATGGTTTTGCATTGTTATCATAGTATGAATTCTCCTGATTCTGTTCATTTCAACATTCATTAATTTATCAAATTTTTCCAAGTTTTTCATTAGATATTATAGCATAAATAGTTTTTATGTTCTATTCTCTTTACTCTGTATCAGTTCATAAAAAATATTTTAATAATTTCTTGAGATCATGTACTTCCTCATATCTTATAGTACAATATTACTCTACCATTATACTACAAACATATTTAGTGATTTTTCACCTGTTGGGCAAATTAAATCAAAGATTTACCTGATTTTCCCATTTGTACAAATATATTTATGATAGCTCTTTTTTGTGGTGACAAAGAATAAGAAAATGAGGATACATCCATAAATTGAAAAACTGCTGAACAAGTTATGATTTGTAATTATGATTGAATACTATCATATTACGATGAAGAGAATGCTTTTAGAAATGATGAAAGGGAATGCTTTTAGAAAAACCTGGGAAGCATTAAATGAACTGATACCAACTGAATGAAGAGATATAGGAGGATCGTGTATACAATAATAGCAATATTACAATAGTAATCAATTTATGAGATACTAAGCTCTGATCAATACAATGATCTATGTCAATTCCAAATAACGATAATGAAATCTGCTATCCACTTCCAACAAGAGAGTTGATAGTCTCTGAATCTTGATTAAAAGATATATTTTCTTGATTTTTTGTTTGTAATGTTGAATTGTTTTTCATCAATATTATGTATATATGTATGTATGCATATGTTTATCATACATATCTATTTATTTATCTATCTCTATCTTATATGTGTGTGTGGCATCCCATGTCTTGACTTAAATGAGTAGGGAAGGGAGAGAGAATTTGGAACTCAAAATAAAAATTAATTATAATAAAATACAATTGAAATAAATCTAATTTTCTGCTTTGGCAGAAAGAGTTCCAATAGCTATGTTATTAACTGAAGTCCTCCACAATTACTATATGAGGTTTATAATCCCCCCCAGCTCCTTCTCTTATATCTCCCCATGCATGGATAATGAACTATAATGGGCACAACTCCTCTCAACAGTTTAATGAACATAGACAATCCTGAGAGATCTGTTATGGAAAATGCCTTCCATATCCAGAAAAAATTGTAGTCTGACTGCAGACTAAAACATTAGTATGTTCACTTCTTAAAACTTCTTTTATTTTTTCTTTCTTTCTTATGTTTTTCCTTTAATTCTAACCTTCTACAAGATTCCTAATATGGGAAATATGTTAACAGGAATGTACATATACAACCTAAATCAGATCAGATTGTTTACTGTAATGGGTAGGGAGGAGGTAATGGAGGTTGGTAGTAAAATATAGACTGCAAAATTCCAAAAGGATGAATGTTGAAAATTGTTTATGCATGTCATTGGAATAAAAAAGATAATGACTAGGCCCTTTTTTATTGATCATGGTTTCTAGGCACTTTAATAATTCTTAAATTGTATCTTCCGCATCCAATTTCTGGGTCAGTTGTTTTTCCAATGAGGTATTTTACATTTTCTTTTATTTTTTCATTCTTTTGATTTTGTTTAAAAGATTATTGATGCCTCATGGAGTCAGTAACGTCCACTTGCCAAATTCTAATGTTTAAGGAATTATTTTTCTTCAGTTAGCTTTTGTGTCTTCTTTTAGTCAATTCTACTTTTAAAGATGCTTTTTTTTTCTTTAATAGATTCCCCCCCCCCCTTTGGTCAATTCTTTTTTTTTAAGGAGTTGTTTTCTTCAGTCAATTGTTGTGCTTCCTTTTCCAAATTGTTGAATCTTTTTTCCTAATTCTTCCATATAAATCTTATCTCTTTTCCCAATTTTTCTTCTGCCTCTCTTATTGGACTTTTAAAATTATTTCTGAACTCTTACAAGAGGACTTTTTGGACTTGAGACCAAATCATATTCAGCTTTGAGGTTTCACATCATCTAAGCATTTTTACATTTTTCTTCTTCTGAGTTTGTATTTTAATCTCTTGTCATCATAGGAATTTTTTGTTCATTTAAAAAAGTTGAGATCTTGTCTTGGGGGCACAGGAAGCACGGTCCCAAATTAATTTGCTGGAACCCGGGGATCTGATGATGCCTTTGGTGCTTGGACCTCAGGTGCTGGTGACTTGCTCTGTGCCCTGGGGGAACCCTGCATAGTCCTGCCTGTTGGGCAGGTATTCTTGGACTTGTGGTTTGCCTTCTTTACTGGGACAGGAGTTCCCACAGCTGGTCCACTGTACCATGGTTGTGCTGTGCCAGGATCTAGTGACCTAAGCTGCTGATGTGTGATGTGGCTAAGAGCCTCAATCTGACTTGTCTGCACACCATCTTGCTGTGCTTCCCTTTTACTTAAGAGACAGACCTTTCATGAAGTCCTTCTAAGATAACTTGAGCTGGAAAGTTGTTTCACTCTTTCTTTTTTGGGGTTCTGTGCTTTTAAAAATCCATTTTAGAAGTGTGATTTTAATGTTGCTTCCAAGGGGAAACAAAGGAGAGTTAAGGCAACTAACTCCCTAGCTTCTTTGTCATCTTCAGAGTAATTGTTTATACAAAATTGAGCACACCAAGTAGAACTATATGCAAACATGGGAAGAATGGGAAAAGTGAGGATCACTTGAACTATGCTTTCATCTAAACTGGTCAAAAGAAAGAACACTTACACATAGAGAAAGAGTTTTAATATAGAAATTCATTCAACTTGATAAGAATACAAATAACAAAGAGAAGAGGAGGAAAGTGGAACAGGAGTATATTCAGAGATAATCAGCCATAAGTAAGAGACCTTAGTCAATAAACTTTTATCAAGGACCTAGTATGTGCCAGACATTATATTAAGTGCTGGACTTTAAAAAGTAGACAGAAGGAAATCCCTTCCCACAAAGTGCTTAATACCAATGGGGAGGCAACAAGTAATCAAATATATTCAGAAAAGTTCTAGACAGAATTTTAAAAATTATTAAAAGAGAGAAGACACTGGAATTAAGAAGAATTAAGAAAGTCCTTCTATATAAGATGAGAATTTAGAGGTTAAATATAGCCAGGAGCAGCACCAGTAGGTGAAGAGGAAAAGGAAGAGTATTCCAAGCACAGGGGATAGCTAGGAAAAAATTTTATAGACAAAAAAAGGACTTTTTTGTGAAAGCTAATGAATTCAGTTGTTAACATCCTGAATTTAAGACATCCACTAGATGTTGAGACATGTGTGAGATTGCAGGTCAGGAGAATATTTGGGGCAGAAAAGGTAAATTTGAATATCATCAGCATAGAGATGGTAACTAAATCCATGGAAGCTGATGGTCACCAAGTGAGGTAATGTGGAGAAAGACAAGGAGAAAACCCAGGACAGACCTGAGGGACACCTCTCATTTGAGGATGTGATTTAAGCAAGGATCCAGCAAAGGAAATACAAGTCTGCTAAGAAAAACCAGGGAGACAAACCACTAGAGAGAAGAAAGCATCAAGGAGAAAGAGATCAAAGTGTCAAAGGCTGCAGAGAGGTCAAGGAGAAAAGTTCGTTAGAAGGAGACAACCACATACTTGGTATATTGAAGCTAGTATTTGGCACAGTCAGAAACACACATAGAAACCTCTCTGCAGATCATAACTAAATTCAACTGAATCTCTATACATCCTCAAAACAGATGCTTAGGTCTTTTGTTTCCTTTTTGGTAACTTTCTTGGCTAACTCTTGTAACTAGTTATTATCAAATCATCCATTTGGCACATCTGTTCCTTGAACTGAAGTTTCTGTCACTGGGATCTACTGAGGAAAGCTCAATTTATTTAGGGAGGATTGTTAGTCTGTTATAGATAGGCTGACATGATCTATTCAGACCCCTTTATTTGACAATTAGCACATTCCTGACATTCCTTAAAACAGAAAGAAGAAAAAGAGAAGCTGATCCACAAGGAGAAATCAGATGTCTAATTATTTAATAACATCTACTCTTCTACTGTTGCAGTTCTCCAGATAGATGTCTCTCTATACGTCACTACTTGCTTAGTGATTTCTTATCACTGAATATCAAGCCCTATTTTCTGTCCTTATTGGATTCTCTATAGCATTAATACAGTTGATTGCTTTATACTCCCTCCCTTGACTTTCATGACCCTATACCAGCCTATTATGCCACTTTTTTGGACTTTTTTACTATTTTATTTTCTTTCTCTATGCATTTAAAAGTGTTTTTCATGGCTTTGCCTTTTGTCTTCTTTTATTCTATCTCTACTAACCACCTTGCTTAATGCTATATATGATACCATGATTTAAATTATTAGCTCTCTACCAATAATTATTCAATTGGTACATAATCTCTCCCAAGAATTAATCACATGTCCATTTAAATATATGAAAACCTCTCAGTATTTCAAAAATTGATCTCATTCTCTTTCCTCTAAAATTTGACCCTCTCCCAACCTTCAAAAGTTCAGTTTTTGAAGAGTGGATATGAGGGTCAGAGTAGGAGTCATATTATAGGAGTTGAAAAAATTGTTAATAAAATTCCCCCATTATGGTCATAACCAGATGCTACTGGGGAGCCCAGAAGGCATTTTCTGTCCTGACTAATTACTCTTGGCAATTCATTTTATTCTATCTTCATATTTTACCTCTTCCTACAAGAGAAAAAGAATTTTGGCTCACCTCAATT